>NC_059226.1:38675331-38712831 GCF_020615455.1 Coregonus clupeaformis | reverse complement strand
CTGTCTGTCTGGCAGAAGGTCTGTCTGTCTGTAATGTGTGTGATTGAAAAATGTCTAACGATACAGGACCATTTGATGTGAAATCAGTAAAAAGTTGTGGTAAAAATGCTGTCTTTCTGCTTTTATCACAAGACTGCGTTAGCCCTCTGAGCCAAAGCCTAGACATGATTTCATCACAAGACTGTGTTAGCCCTCTGAGCCAAAGCCTAGACATTATTTCTAGGAGCTAACAGGAGCTAAGTCTTCAGGTCTCTGGCAAAGTGACTCATCAAACCACCTCATTACACTCCTCTCCCTTTCTCTCTCTCTCCTCTCCCCCTCTCCTCTATTTTTCTCTCTCTCCTCTCCCTCTCTCTCCTCTATTTATCTCTCTCTCCTCTATTTATCTCTCTCTCCCTTTCTCTGTCTCCTCTCCCTTTCTCTGTCTCCTCTCCCCTTCTCTCTCTCCTCTCCCTTTCTCTGTCTCCTCTCCCTTTCTCTGTCTCCTCTCCCTTTCTCTGTCTCCTCTCCCTTTCTCTCTCTCCTCTCCTCTCCCCTCTATGTATCTCTCTCTCCTCTCCCTCTCTCTCCTCTATTTATCTCTCTCTCCTCTATTTATCTCTCTCTCCCTTTCTCTCTCCTCTCCCTTTCTCTCTCCTCTCCCTTTCTGTCTCCTCTCCCTTTCTCTGTCTCCTCTCCCCTTCTCTCTCTCCTCTCCCTTTCTCTGTCTCCTCTCCCTTTCTCTGTCTCCTCTCCCTTTCTCTGTCTCCTCTCCCTTTCTCTGTCTCCTCTCCCTTTCTCTCTCTCCTCTCCTCTCCCCCTCCCCCTCTATTTATCTCTGTCTCCTCTCCCCTCTCCTCTCTCCTCTATTTATCTGTCTCCAGGTGAATAAAGACTTTGGTAGTATCTTCTCCACCCTGCTGCCGGGGGCTGATGCCCGCCTGGCCCCCCCTGAAGGCTGTGGGGCCCTTGAGGGCCTGGAGTTCAAGGTGGCTCTGGGAAACACATGGAAGGAGAACCTCACTGAACTCAGCGGAGGACAGCGGTACGGGGAGCTGGATTTAATCATTCACTTATTGATTATGTATTGACACCCGCATTAGTATTGTGTGTGATTTGTGCTACTAAAGGCTGTGTTTACCCAGATCAACTCTGAAAAAGAGCTGATGTGAAAAGATCTGATATGATTGGCCAAATTGACCAATTAGTGGAAAAAATATCAGAATTGGGCTGCCTGTGTAAACGCAGCCAAAAGGTGTCCAAGGTCAGATGATTGATTAGACAGCTCTATTGATTGGCTAGTGATCATTAACACCAGCTTTGATTGATTCTGTTGAAGTGGACTCCGTAGATGAACAGAAGGATCCTCAGTGGCCGAACACATTAACTGGGTGTTGTAACTGTGTGTGTGTTGCAGGTCTCTGGTAGCCCTGTCTCTGATCCTGGCCATGCTGCTGTTTAAACCAGCTCCTATCTACATATTGGATGAGGTGGATGCTGCCCTGGACCTCTCCCACACGCAGAATATAGGACAGATGCTGAGAACACACTTCACACACTCCCAGGTAACACACACACACACCTGTCCTACACACACACCTGTCCTACACACACACCTGCCATATAAAGTATCCTAATAGAACCCACTTTATAATGGCTACAGTTCATAAATGTCTTTGTCTCACCTAAAGCCGTTTCTCCTCTCCGCAGTTTGTGGTGGTGTCTCTGAAGGATGGCATGTTCACCAACGCCAACGTTCTGTTCAAGACTAAGTTCGTAGACGGGGTGTCCGCCGTGTCCCGTACCACCCAGGCCCAACCAGACCAGAACCAGACCCACAAGGGACAGCGACAAGGCCCGTCTCAAAGGCCGCAGGCACGAAAAACTCACCGCTAACGTCTGTAGCTAGCGAGGGGCTTACTGATGCTAGAGGTTTCTACGTGTCTGTTTGGGTTCATCACCAAAGCGTTTCTATGGTTATTTTGCTGTCCATTCCACTAGCCAGGGCGCTAGCCTTTTGGCTTAACATAATGAAACCTAAATATATGGCAATTATACTTTTGTCTGTGTGTCTGAAATCTACTGTTCCGCACCATATGTGAGTATTTTAATGTCTGTTCCTTTCTTCACTGTCTTGGGGGGGTGGGGGGGGACATGTTTCTACAGCGGAATTTGTAATCCAGTAAATGTGTTTCTGTTTAAAATAAAGCTGCTTTCACATAAAGACCATCTTGTCAGTTTGAACTTTTTATTAGTAGTTTAAAACCAAATAATGACTCCTCAAAGCTCCAGGTAGTTTTTATTTCATTTAGGGGACAAATTCACAAGAATTACACACCTCCCTCTCACACCACTGTTCATTGTTGGGTTATCAACGTTTCTGAAAAAATATTTTTTACACCCTTTTTGTTTTAAACATGCAAACTGGGGGGAGGGAGAGAAGTGAAACACCAGATCAGACAGAAACATCCCTTAAATCACTGGTCACCAACTCCAGTCCTGAAGAGCTCTTTCTCCAACCCAGCACTAGGTAATAGGGGTGTAACGATCCATCTACTACATCGATCTGTGCTCGGCGAGTTGGCCTTTTGGACAACATATATCGATCTAACATCGTTTTAAAATGTAATAAATCGATTGTATCGATACTAGGAAATAACCCATTGGATTTAAGCACGTCAGACTTTATATGGATGTTTTTTCTTAGCACTTTTAATGATAAAGGCTTTAAACATTACTCGATTCAGTCTGCCTATCCGTGACGTCATCGCGCCAACAGCAGCGCAAAGGCGCAAAGACAACAAAACAGCATGGCGGACTACAGAGGAGAAGTCGACGAGCGAGAAATTATCAAGCCACCATTGCGGTCCTTACAGAAACAGGAATCTAGGAAACTTCACCTGCACTGTCCAGTATTCAGGTATTTATTTCAGTCACACTGGTTGAATTTTTGGCTAAAAGGTTACTGAATCGATTTCAAGTCACTGAATCGTTTCGGATCGTATCGTTCTAAATGAACCAATATCGTCCTTGAATCGTATCGACAACCACGAATCGTGATACAAATCGAATCGTTGTTAAAACGAATCGTTACACCCCTACTAGGTAACGTTAACTATCAAGACCAGTGCTTGACTTGGGCAGGAGCTCAAATGTCCTACTGCTGGACTCCTGCACCTGAATATAAAACCGTACCGGCACCTGTTTCAGTCCAAGTCGAGTTCTGATCCAAACCAGGTGTTGGTGCTGGGTTGGAGTAAAAGCCTGCACCCACCCAGTAGATCAGGGGTGTCAAACTCATTCCGCGGAGGGCCGTGTCCGCAGGTTTCTCCTTTCAGTGAAGACGTAGACAACCAGGTGAGGGGAGCTCTTGACTCATTTAGTGACCTTTAATTCATCAATCAAAAACCCCTCCTCCGACACTCCTCCGCGGAATGAGTCGAAACACGTTCCGGTAGGTTGTTGATGTGTTGGCTAGTACTGGGCTGGAACAAAACCCTGCTCACACAGTCGCGCTCCAGGACCAGGGCGTCGACAACCAATGTGTTAAATAAAGTTGCAGTATCATCCTTGGTTACGTCCCAAAATGGCCCCCCTCTTCCCACTAGTAGGGGTATAGGGTGCCATTTGGGACGTTCACTAGTAGGTCTGTACTGGCTGCAGCCAGCAGAGAAAGAAGGAACCTGTTTGGGAGCCGTTACACAGCACCCTATTCCCTCTATCTGGGTTAACTAACTGGCGGTGACTTTATCTGGCCCCTCGAGTATATAAAAAAAAAAAAAAAAAAGTTTTTTTGGTTTGACATAAGACTGTAAAAACCAGCTCCAAGTGATTTTATTTGTGGAAATCTGTTCCAAAGCCTTCCCACGCCTAAGAGATGTATGTGATCGTATACAAAACGTAAGCAAGGTTTGAAATGATTGTTTCGGTCAAATTATTATATCAGTTCGGTCTACTAGGCCACCCGACCATCCGCTCAAGAAAAAAAAAACACAAAAAAAAAATCGTCCCGCGGCTGAATCTAGTTGATACCTGGACTATATAGTGCACTACTTTAGACCAGAGAGTCCTATCGGACCTGGTCAACAGTAGTGCACTGTAAAGGGGTTCAGGTCAACAGTAGTGCACTATAAAGGGGTTCAGGTCAACAGTAGTGCACTGTAAAGGGGTTCAGGTCAACAGTAGTCCACTGTAAAGGGGTTCAGGTCAACAGTAGTGCACTATAAAGGGGTTCAGGTCAACAGTAGTGCACTGTAAAGGGGTTCAGGTCAACAGTAGTGCACTGTAAAGGGGTTCAGGTCAACAGTAGTGCACTGTAAAGGGGTTCAGGTCAACAGTAGTGCACTGTAAAGGGGTTCAGGTCAACAGTAGTGCACTATAAAGGGGTTCAGGTCAACAGTAGTGCACTATAAAGGGGTTCAGGTCAACAGTAGTGCACTATAAAGGGGTTCAGGTCAACAGTAGTGCACTGTAAAGGGGTTCAGGTCAACAGTAGTGCACTATAAAGGGGTTCAGGTCAACAGTAGTGCACTGTAAAGGGGTTCAGGTCAACAGTAGTGCACTGTAAAGGGGTTCAGGTGTTGTTTGTTTACTATGGTGCTGTCCAATTGTAATAACCCAGCCAGCCGTCCACTGACACAATATAATACACATCATCACCACGCCTGCCCAGAGATCTGGGGCGGATTCAAGAGTGTGTGTGTGTGTTCAGAGTTGACTCCAGGGGTTGTGTTCAGGGCTGACTCTGGATGTGTCTCCGTAGTTCCTGGGCCTTGTCCCGTAGGTCAGGTCTGCTGTCTGTCTGCAGGGTGGACAGGGAACGCTGCAGCTGCTCACGACTCTTCCCCGAAACACACTCCCACTGACCACTCTCTGGAAAGACACACACAACCTGTCACCTTCAGGGACTAGGACAGAAAACCTGTCCCCTTCAGGGACTAGGGGAGAAAACCTGTCCCCTTCAGGGACTAGGGGAGAAAACCTGTCACCTTCAGGGACTAGGGGAGAAAACCTGTCACCTTCAGGGACTAGGGGAGAAAACCTGTCACCTTCAGGGACTAGGGGAGAAAACCTGTCACCTTCAGGGACTAGGAGAGAAAGAGTAGAGGGAGGGAGGGAGGGAGAGGGAGGGAGAGGGAGGGAGGGAGGGAGGGAGAGAGAGAGGGTGGAGGAGAGATCTGTCAACAAGAGAGCCATGAACATGCTGAGTCAAGCTGAGGAGAGGGTGAGTAGAGGGAGGGAGGGAGAGAGAGAGGGTGGAGGAGAGATCTGTCAACAAGAGAGCCATGAACATGCTGAGTCAAGCTGAGGAGAGGGTGAGTAGAGGGAGGGAGGGAGAGAGAGAGAGGGTGGAGGAGAGATCTGTCAACAAGAGAGCCATGAACATGCTGAGTCAAGCTGAGGAGAGGGTGAGTAGAGGGAGGGAGGGAGAGAGAGGGAGGGAGGGAGGGAGAGAGGGTGGAGGAGAGATCTGTCAACAAGAGAGCCATGAACAATACTGAGTCAAGCTGAGGAGAGGGTGAGTAGAGGGAGGGAGGGAGAGAGAGGGTGGAGGAGAGATCTGTCAACAAGAGAGCCATGAACATGCTGAGTCAAGCTGAGGAGAGGGTGAGTAGAGGGAGGGAGGGAGAGAGAGGGAGGGAGGGAGGGAGAGAGGGTGGAGGAGAGATCTGTCAACAAGAGAGCCATGAACATGCTGAGTCAAGCTGAGGAGAGGGTGAGTAGAGGGAGGGAGGGAGAGGGTGGAGGAGAGATCTGTCAACAAGAGAGCCATGAACATGCTGAGTCAAGCTGAGGAGAGGGTGAGTAGAGAGAGGGTGGAGGAGAGATCTGTCAACAAGAGAGCCATGAACATGCTGAGTCAAGCTGAGGAGAGGGTGAGTAGAGGGAGGGAGGGAGAGGGTGGAGGAGAGATCTGTCAACAAGAGAGCCATGAACATGCTGAGTCAAGCTGAGGAGAGGGTGAGTAGAGGGAGGGAGGGAGAGGGTGGAGGAGAGATCTGTCAACAAGAGAGCCATGAACATGCTGAGTCAAGCTGAGGAGAGGGTGAGTAGAGGGAGGGAGGGAGAGAGAGAGGGTGGAGGAGAGATCTGTCAACAAGAGAGCCATGAACATGCTGAGTCAAGCTGAGGAGAGGGTGAGTAGAGGGAGGGAGGGAGGGAGGGAGGGAGAGGGTGGAGGAGAGATCTGTCAACAAGAGAGCCATGAACATGTTGAGTCAAGCTGAGGAGAGGGTGAGTAGAGGGAGGGAGGGAGGGAGGGAGAGAGGGTGGAGGAGAGATCTGTCAACAAGAGAGCCATGAACATGCTGAGTCAAGCTGAGGAGAGGGTGAGTAGAGGGAGGGAGGGAGGGAGGGAGAGGGTGGAGGAGAGATCTGTCAACAAGAGAGCCATGAACATGTTGAGTCAAGCTGAGGAGAGGGTGAGTAGAGGGAGGGAGGGAGGGAGAGAGGGTGGAGGAGAGATCTGTCAACAAGAGAGCCATGAACATGCTGAGTCAAGCTGAGGAGAGGGTGAGTAGAGGGAGGGAGGGAGGGAGGGAGGGAGAGGGTGGAGGAGAGATCTGTCAACAAGAGAGCCATGAACATGTTGAGTCAAGCTGAGGAGAGGGTGAGTAGAGGGAGGGAGGGAGGGAGAGAGGGTGGAGGAGAGATCTGTCAACAAGAGAGCCATGAACATGCTGAGTCAAGCTGAGGAGAGGGTGAGTAGAGGGAGGGAGGGAGGGAGGGAGAGGGTGGAGGAGAGATCTGTCAACAAGAGAGCCATGAACATGCTGAGTCAAGCTGAGGAGAGGGTGAGTAGAGGGAGGGAGGGAGGGAGGGAGGGAGAGGGTGGAGGAGAGATCTGTCAACAAGAGAGCCATGAACATGTTGAGTCAAGCTGAGGAGAGGGTGAGTAGAGGGAGGGAGGGAGGGAGAGAGGGTGGAGGAGAGATCTGTCAACAAGAGAGCCATGAACATGCTGAGTCAAGCTGAGGAGAGGGTGAGTAGAGGGAGGGAGGGAGGGAGGGAGAGGGTGGAGGAGAGATCTGTCAACAAGAGAGCCATGAACATGTTGAGTCAAGCTGAGGAGAGGGTGAGTAGAGGGAGGGAGGGAGGGAGAGAGGGTGGAGGAGAGATCTGTCAACAAGAGAGCCATGAACATGCTGAGTCAAGCTGAGGAGAGGGTGAGTAGAGGGAGGGAGGGAGGGAGGGAGAGGGTGGAGGAGAGATCTGTCAACAAGAGAGCCATGAACATGCTGAGTCAAGCTGAGGAGAGGGTGAGTAGAGGGAGGGAGGGAGGGAGGGAGAGGGTGGAGGAGAGATCTGTCAACAAGAGAGCCATGAACATGCTGAGTCAAGCTGAGGAGAGGGTGAGTAGAGGGAGGGAGGGAGGGAGAGGGTGAGTAGAGGGAGGGAGCGAGGGAGAGAGGGTGGAGGAGAGATCTGTCAACAAGAGAGCCATGAACATGCTGAGTCAAGCTGAGGAGAGGGTGAGTAGAGGGAGGGAGAGAGAGAGAGGGAGGGAAGAGAGATCTGTCAACAAGAGAGCCATGAACATGCTGAGTCAAGCTGAGGAGAGGGTGAGTAGAGGGAGGGAGAGAGAGAGAGGGAGGGAGGAGAGATCTGTCAACAAGAGAGCCATGAACATGCTGAGTCAAGCTGAGGAGAGGGTGAGTAGAGGGAGGGAGGGAGGGAGAGAGGGTGGAGGAGAGATCTGTCAACAAGAGAGCCATGAACATGTTGAGTCAAGCTGAGGAGAGGGTGAGTAGAGGGAGGGAGGGAGGGAGAGAGGGTGGAGGAGAGATCTGTCAACAAGAGAGCCATGAACATGCTGAGTCAAGCTGAGGAGAGGGTGAGTAGAGGGAGGGAGGGAGAGGGTGAGTAGAGGGAGGGAGGGAGGGAGAGAGGGTGGAGGAGAGATCTGTCAACAAGAGAGCCATGAACATGCTGAGTCAAGCTGAGGAGAGGGTGAGTAGAGGGAGGGAGAGAGAGAGAGGGAGGGAGGAGAGATCTGTCAACAAGAGAGCCATGAACATGCTGAGTCAAGCTGAGGAGAGGGTGAGTAGAGGGAGGGAGGAGAGATCTGTCAACAAGAGAGCCATGAACATGCTGAGTCAAGCTGAGGAGAGGGTGAGTAGAGGGAGGGAGGGAGGGAGAGAGGGTGGAGGAGAGATCTGTCAACAAGAGAGCCATGAACATGTTGAGTCAAGCTGAGGAGAGGGTGAGTAGAGGGAGGGAGGGAGGGAGAGAGGGTGGAGGAGAGATCTGTCAACAAGAGAGCCATGAACATGCTGAGTCAAGCTGAGGAGAGGGTGAGTAGAGGGAGGGAGGGAGGGAGAGAGAGAGGGTGGAGGAGAGATCTGTCAACAAGAGAGCCATGAACATGCTGAGTCAAGCTGAGGAGAGGGTGAGTAGAGGGAGGGAGGGAGAGGGTGGAGGAGAGATCTGTCAACAAGAGAGCCATGAACATGCTGAGTCAAGCTGAGGAGAGGGTGAGTAGAGGGAGGGAGGGAGAGGGTGGAGGAGAGATCTGTCAACAAGAGAGCCATGAACATGCTGAGTCAAGCTGAGGAGAGGGTGAGTAGAGGGAGGGAGGGAGAGAGAGAGGGTGGAGGAGAGATCTGTCAACAAGAGAGCCATGAACATGCTGAGTCAAGCTGAGGAGAGGGTGAGTAGAGGGAGGGAGGGAGGGAGGGAGAGGGTGGAGGAGAGATCTGTCAACAAGAGAGCCATGAACATGTTGAGTCAAGCTGAGGAGAGGGTGAGTAGAGGGAGGGAGGGAGAGGGTGGAGGAGAGATCTGTCAACAAGAGAGCCATGAACATGTTGAGTCAAGGAAGTGGATGGCTGAAAACTTTTTACTTTTAAACTCGGACAAAACAGAGATGCTTGTACTAGGTCCCAAGAAACAAAGAGATCTTCTGTTAAATCTGACAATTCATCTTGATGGTTGTAAAGTCGTCTCAAATAAAACTGTGAAGGACCTAGGCGTTACTCTTGACCCTGATCTCTCTTTTGACGAACATATCAAGACTGTTTCAAGGACAGCTTTTTTCCATCTACGTAACATTGCAAAAATCAGAAATTTTCTGTCCAAAAATGATGCAGAAAAATTAATCCATGCATTTGTTACTTCTAGATTAGACTACTGCAATGCTCTATTTTCCGGCTACCCGGATAAAGCACTAAATAAACTTCAGTTAGTGCTAAATACGGCTGCTAGAATCCTGACTAGAACCAAGAAATTTGATCATATTACTCCAGTGCTAGCTTCCCTACACTGGCTTCCTGTTAAGGCAAGGGCTGATTTCAAGGTTTTACTGTTAACCTATAAAGCGTTACATGGGCTTGCTCCTACCTATCTTTCCGAGTTGGTCCTGCCGTACATACCAATACGTACGCTACGGTCACAAGACGCAGGCCTCCTAATTGTCCCTAGAATTTCTAAGCAAACAGCGGGAGGCAGGGCTTTCTCCTATAGATCTCCATTTTTATGGAACAGTCTGCCTACCCATGTGAGAGACGCAGACTCGGTCTCAACCTTTAAGTCTTTACTGAAGACTTATCTCTTCAGTAGGTCATATGATTGAGTGTAGTCTGGCCCAGGAGTGTGAAGGTGAACGGAAAGGCTGGAGCAACGAACAGCCCTTGCTGTCTCTGCCGGGCCGGTTCCCCTCTCCACTGGGGTTCTCTGCCTCTAACCCTGTTGCAGGGGCTGAGTCACTGGCTTGCTGGTGCTCTTTCATGCCGTCCCTGGGAGGGGTGCGTCACTTGAGTGGGTTGAGTTACTGACGTGATCTTCCTGTCTGGGTTGGCGCCCCCCTTGGTTTGTGCTGTGGTGGAGACCTCTGTGGGCTATACTCGGCCTTGTCTCAGGATTGTAAGTTGGTGGTTGGGGATATCCCTCTAGTGGTGCGGGGGGCTGTGCTTTGGCGGAGTGGGTGGGGTTATATCCTTCCTGTTTGGCCCTGTCCGGGGGTTTCTTCGGATGGGGCCACAGTGTCTCCGGACCGCTCCTGTCTCAGCCTCCAGTATTTATGCTGCAGTAGTTTATGTGTCGGGGGGCTGGGGTTAGTTGGTTATACCTGGAGTACTTCTCCTGTCTTATCCAGTGTCCTGTGTGAATTTAAGTATGCTCTCTCTAATTCTCTCGTTCTCTCTTTCTCTCTGAGAACCTGAGCCCTAGGACCATACGTCAGGACTACCGGGCATGATGACACCTTGCTGTCCCCAGTCCGCCTGGCCTTGCTGCTATTCCAGTTTCAACTGTTCTGCCTGCGGCTACGAAACCCCTACCTGTCCCAGACCTGCTGTTTTCAACTCTAAATGATCGGCTATGAAAAGCCAACTGAGAGACCTGAGCCCTAGGACCATACGTCGGGACTACCGGCCGTGGTGACTCCTTGCTGTCCCCAGTCCGCCTGGCCTTGCTGCTATTCCAGTTTAAACTGTTCTGCCTGCGGTTATGGAACCCCTACCTGTCCCAGACCTGCTGTTTTAAACTCTAATGATCGGCTATGAAAAGCCAACTGAGATTTATTCCTGATTATTATTTGACCATGCTTGTCACTTATGAACATTTTTGAACATCTTGGCATGGTTCTGTTATAACCTCCACCCGGCACAGCCAGAAGAGGACTGGCCACCCCTCATAGCCTGGTTCCTCTCTAGGTTTCTTCCTAGGTTTTGCCTTTCTAGGGAGTTTTTCCTAGCCACCGTGCTTCTACACCTGCATTACTAGCTGTTTGGGGTTTTAGGCTGGGTTTCTGTACAGCACTTCGAGATATTAGCTGATGTAAGAAGGGCTATATAAAATAAAATTGATTGATTGATTGATTGAGTCAAGCTGAGGAGAGGGTGAGTAGAGGGAGGGAGGGAGGGAGGGAGAGAGGGTGGAGGAGAGATCTGTCAACAAGAGAGCCATGAACATGCTGAGTCAAGCTGAGGAGAGGGTGAGTAGAGGGAGGGAGGGAGGGAGGGAGAGGGTGGAGGAGAGATCTGTCAACAAGAGAGCCATGAACATGTTGAGTCAAGCTGAGGAGAGGGTGAGTAGAGGGAGGGAGGGAGGGAGAGAGGGTGGAGGAGAGATCTGTCAACAAGAGAGCCATGAACATGCTGAGTCAAGCTGAGGAGAGGGTGAGTAGAGGGAGGGAGGGAGGGAGGGAGGGAGGGAGAGGGTGGAGGAGAGATCTGTCAACAAGAGAGCCATGAACATGTTGAGTCAAGCTGAGGAGAGGGTGAGTAGAGGGAGGGAGGGAGGGAGAGAGGGTGGAGAGATCTGTCAACAAGAGAGCCATGAACATGCTGAGTCAAGCTGAGGAGAGGGTGAGTAGAGGGAGGGAGGGAGGGAGGGAGAGGGTGGAGGAGAGATCTGTCAACAAGAGAGCCATGAACATGCTGAGTCAAGCTGAGGAGAGGGTGAGTAGAGGGAGGGAGGGAGGGAGGGAGAGGGTGGAGGAGAGATCTGTCAACAAGAGAGCCATGAACATGTTGAGTCAAGCTGAGGAGAGGGTGAGTAGAGGGAGGGAGGGAGGGAGAGAGGGTGGAGGAGAGATCTGTCAACAAGAGAGCCATGAACATGCTGAGTCAAGCTGAGGAGAGGGTGAGTAGAGGGAGGGAGGGAGGGAGGGAGAGGGTGGAGGAGAGATCTGTCAACAAGAGAGCCATGAACATGTTGAGTCAAGCTGAGGAGAGGGTGAGTAGAGGGAGGGAGGGAGGGAGAGAGGGTGGAGGAGAGATCTGTCAACAAGAGAGCCATGAACATGCTGAGTCAAGCTGAGGAGAGGGTGAGTAGAGGGAGGGAGGGAGGGAGGGAGAGGGTGGAGGAGAGATCTGTCAACAAGAGAGCCATGAACATGCTGAGTCAAGCTGAGGAGAGGGTGAGTAGAGGGAGGGAGGGAGGGAGGGAGAGGGTGGAGGAGAGATCTGTCAACAAGAGAGCCATGAACATGCTGAGTCAAGCTGAGGAGAGGGTGAGTAGAGGGAGGGAGGGAGGGAGAGGGTGAGTAGAGGGAGGGAGGGAGGGAGAGAGGGTGGAGGAGAGATCTGTCAACAAGAGAGCCATGAACATGCTGAGTCAAGCTGAGGAGAGGGTGAGTAGAGGGAGGGAGAGAGAGAGAGGGAGGGAAGAGAGATCTGTCAACAAGAGAGCCATGAACATGCTGAGTCAAGCTGAGGAGAGGGTGAGTAGAGGGAGGGAGAGAGAGAGAGGGAGGGAGGAGAGATCTGTCAACAAGAGAGCCATGAACATGCTGAGTCAAGCTGAGGAGAGGGTGAGTAGAGGGAGGGAGGGAGGGAGAGAGGGTGGAGGAGAGATCTGTCAACAAGAGAGCCATGAACATGTTGAGTCAAGCTGAGGAGAGGGTGAGTAGAGGGAGGGAGGGAGGGAGAGAGGGTGGAGGAGAGATCTGTCAACAAGAGAGCCATGAACATGCTGAGTCAAGCTGAGGAGAGGGTGAGTAGAGGGAGGGAGAGAGAGAGAGGGAGGGAGGAGAGATCTGTCAACAAGAGAGCCATGAACATGCTGAGTCAAGCTGAGGAGAGGGTGAGTAGAGGGAGGGAGGAGAGATCTGTCAACAAGAGAGCCATGAACATGCTGAGTCAAGCTGAGGAGAGGGTGAGTAGAGGGAGGGAGGGAGGGAGAGAGGGTGGAGGAGAGATCTGTCAACAAGAGAGCCATGAACATGTTGAGTCTAGCTGAGGAGAGGGTGAGTAGAGGGAGGGAGGGAGGGAGAGAGGGTGGAGGAGAGATCTGTCAACAAGAGAGCCATGAACATGCTGAGTCAAGCTGAGGAGAGGGTGAGTAGAGGGAGGGAGAGAGAGAGAGAGAGAGAGAGGGTGGAGGAGAGATCTGTCAACAAGAGAGCCATGAACATGCTGAGTCAAGCTGAGGAGAGGGTGAGTAGAGGGAGGGAGGGAGAGGGTGAGTAGAGGGAGGGAGGGAGGGAGAGAGGGTGGAGGAGAGATCTGTCAACAAGAGAGCCATGAACATGCTGAGTCAAGCTGAGGAGAGGGTGAGTAGAGGGAGGGAGAGAGAGAGAGGGAGGGAGGAGAGATCTGTCAACAAGAGAGCCATGAACATGCTGAGTCAAGCTGAGGAGAGGGTGAGTAGAGGGAGGGAGGGAGGGAGAGAGGGTGGAGGAGAGATCTGTCAACAAGAGAGCCATGAACATGTTGAGTCAAGCTGAGGAGAGGGTGAGTAGAGGGAGGGAGGGAGGGAGAGAGGGTGGAGGAGAGATCTGTCAACAAGAGAGCCATGAACATGCTGAGTCAAGCTGAGGAGAGGGTGAGTAGAGGGAGGGAGGGAGAGGGTGAGTAGAGGGGAGAGGGTGAGTAGAGGGGGGAGGGAGGGAGAGAGGGTGGAGGAGAGATCTGTCAACAAGAGAGCCATGAACATGCTGAGTCAAGCTGAGGAGAGGGTGAGTAGAGGGAGGGAGAGAGAGAGAGGGAGGGAGGAGAGATCTGTCAACAAGAGAGCCATGAACATGCTGAGTCAAGCTGAGGAGAGGGTGAGTAGAGGGAGGGAGGAGAGATCTGTCAACAAGAGAGCCATGAACATGCTGAGTCAAGCTGAGGAGAGGGTGAGTAGAGGGAGGGAGGGAGGGAGAGAGGGTGGAGGAGAGATCTGTCAACAAGAGAGCCATGAACATGTTGAGTCAAGCTGAGGAGAGGGTGAGTAGAGGGAGGGAGGGAGGGAGAGAGGGTGGAGGAGAGATCTGTCAACAAGAGAGCCATGAACATGCTGAGTCAAGCTGAGGAGAGGGTGAGTAGAGGGAGGGAGAGAGAGAGAGAGAGAGGGTGGAGGAGAGATCTGTCAACAAGAGAGCCATGAACATGCTGAGTCAAGCTGAGGAGAGGGTGAGTAGAGGGAGGGAGGGAGAGGGTGAGTAGAGGGAGGGAGGGAGGGAGAGAGGGTGGAGGAGAGATCTGTCAACAAGAGAGCCATGAACATGCTGAGTCAAGCTGAGGAGAGGGTGAGTAGAGGGAGGGAGAGAGAGAGAGGGAGGGAGGAGAGATCTGTCAACAAGAGAGCCATGAACATGCTGAGTCAAGCTGAGGAGAGGGTGAGTAGAGGGAGGGAGGAGAGATCTGTCAACAAGAGAGCCATGAACATGCTGAGTCAAGCTGAGGAGAGGGTGAGTAGAGGGAGGGAGGGAGGGAGAGAGGGTGGAGGAGAGATCTGTCAACAAGAGAGCCATGAACATGTTGAGTCAAGCTGAGGAGAGGGTGAGTAGAGGGAGGGAGGGAGGGAGAGAGGGTGGAGGAGAGATCTGTCAACAAGAGAGCCATGAACATGCTGAGTCAAGCTGAGGAGAGGGTGAGTAGAGGGAGGGAGGGAGGGAGAGAGAGAGGGTGGAGGAGAGATCTGTCAACAAGAGAGCCATGAACATGCTGAGTCAAGCTGAGGAGAGGGTGAGTAGAGGGAGGGAGGGAGAGGGTGGAGGAGAGATCTGTCAACAAGAGAGCCATGAACATGCTGAGTCAAGCTGAGGAGAGGGTGAGTAGAGGGAGGGAGGGAGAGAGAGAGGGTGGAGGAGAGATCTGTCAACAAGAGAGCCATGAACATGCTGAGTCAAGCTGAGGAGAGGGTGAGTAGAGGGAGGGAGGGAGGGAGGGAGAGGGTGGAGGAGAGATATGTCAACAAGAGAGCCATGAACATGTTGAGTCAAGCTGAGGAGAGGGTGAGTAGAGGGAGGGAGGGAGAGGGTGGAGGAGAGATCTGTCAACAAGAGAGCCATGAACATGTTGAGTCAAGCTGAGGAGAGGGTGAGTAGAGGGAGGGAGGGAGGGAGGGAGAGAGGGTGGAGGAGAGATCTGTCAACAAGAGAGCCATGAACATGCTGAGTCAAGCTGAGGAGAGGGTGAGTAGAGGGAGGGAGGGAGGGAGAGAGGGTGGAGGAGAGATCTGTCAACAAGAGAGCCATGAACATGCTGAGTCAAGCTGAGGAGAGGGTGAGTAGAGGGAGGGAGGGAGGGAGGGAGGGAGAGGGTGGAGGAGAGATCTGTCAACAAGAGAGCCATGAACATGTTGAGTCAAGCTGAGGAGAGGGTGAGTAGAGGGAGGGAGGGAGGGAGAGAGGGTGGAGGAGAGATCTGTCAACAAGAGAGCCATGAACATGCTGAGTCAAGCTGAGGAGAGGGTGAGTAGAGGGAGGGAGGGAGGGAGGGAGGGAGAGGGTGGAGGAGAGATCTGTCAACAAGAGAGCCATGAACATGCTGAGTCAAGCTGAGGAGAGGGTGAGTAGAGGGAGGGAGGGAGGGAGAGGGTGGAGGAGAGATCTGTCAACAAGAGAGCCATGAACATGCTGAGTCAAGCTGAGGAGAGGGTGAGTAGAGGGAGGGAGGGAGGGAGAGAGGGTGGAGGAGAGATCTGTCAACAAGAGAGCCATGAACATGCTGAGTCAAGCTGAGGAGAGGGTGAGTAGAGGGAGGGAGGGAGGGAGGGAGAGGGTGGAGGAGAGATCTGTCAACAAGAGAGCCATGAACATGTTGAGTCAAGCTGAGGAGAGGGTGAGTAGAGGGAGGGAGGGAGGGAGAGAGGGTGGAGGAGAGATCTGTCAACAAGAGAGCCATGAACATGCTGAGTCAAGCTGAGGAGAGGGTGAGTAGAGGGAGGGAGGGAGGGAGGGAGGGAGAGGGTGGAGGAGAGATCTGTCAACAAGAGAGCCATGAACATGCTGAGTCAAGCTGAGGAGAGGGTGAGTAGAGGGAGGGAGGGAGGGAGGGAGAGGGTGGAGGAGAGATCTGTCAACAAGAGAGCCATGAACATGCTGAGTCAAGCTGAGGAGAGGGTGAGTAGAGGGAGGGAGGGAGGGAGAGGGTGAGTAGAGGGAGGGAGGGAGGGAGAGAGGGTGGAGGAGAGATCTGTCAACAAGAGAGCCATGAACATGCTGAGTCAAGCTGAGGAGAGGGTGAGTAGAGGGAGGGAGAGAGAGAGAGGGAGGGAAGAGAGATCTGTCAACAAGAGAGCCATGAACATGCTGAGTCAAGCTGAGGAGAGGGTGAGTAGAGGGAGGGAGAGAGAGAGAGGGAGGGAGGAGAGATCTGTCAACAAGAGAGCCATGAACATGCTGAGTCAAGCTGAGGAGAGGGTGAGTAGAGGGAGGGAGGGAGGGAGAGAGGGTGGAGGAGAGATCTGTCAACAAGAGAGCCATGAACATGTTGAGTCAAGCTGAGGAGAGGGTGAGTAGAGGGAGGGAGGGAGGGAGAGAGGGTGGAGGAGAGATCTGTCAACAAGAGAGCCATGAACATGCTGAGTCAAGCTGAGGAGAGGGTGAGTAGAGGGAGGGAGGGAGAGGGTGAGTAGAGGGAGGGAGGGAGGGAGAGAGGGTGGAGGAGAGATCTGTCAACAAGAGAGCCATGAACATGCTGAGTCAAGCTGAGGAGAGGGTGAGTAGAGGGAGGGAGAGAGAGAGAGGGAGGGAGGAGAGATCTGTCAACAAGAGAGCCATGAACATGCTGAGTCAAGCTGAGGAGAGGGTGAGTAGAGGGAGGGAGGAGAGATCTGTCAACAAGAGAGCCATGAACATGCTGAGTCAAGCTGAGGAGAGGGTGAGTAGAGGGAGGGAGGGAGGGAGAGAGGGTGGAGGAGAGATCTGTCAACAAGAGAGCCATGAACATGTTGAGTCAAGCTGAGGAGAGGGTGAGTAGAGGGAGGGAGGGAGGGAGAGAGGGTGGAGGAGAGATCTGTCAACAAGAGAGCCATGAACATGCTGAGTCAAGCTGAGGAGAGGGTGAGTAGAGGGAGGGAGAGAGAGAGAGAGAGAGGGTGGAGGAGAGATCTGTCAACAAGAGAGCCATGAACATGCTGAGTCAAGCTGAGGAGAGGGTGAGTAGAGGGAGGGAGAGAGAGAGAGGGAGGGAGGGAGGGAGGGAGAGAGAGAGAGAGAGAGGGTGGGTGGAGGAGAGATCTGTCAACAAGAGAGCCATGAACATGTTGAGTCAAGCTGAGGAGAGGGTGAGTAGAGGGAGGGAGGGAGGGAGAGAGGGTGGAGGAGAGATCTGTCAACAAGAGAGCCATGAACATGCTGAGTCAAGCTGAGGAGAGGGTGAGTAGAGGGAGGGAGGGAGGGAGAGAGGGTGGAGGAGAGATCTGTCAACAAGAGAGCCATGAACATGCTGAGTCAAGCTGAGGAGAGGGTGAGTAGAGGGAGGGAGGGAGAGAGAGAGAGAGAGAGGGTGGAGGAGAGATCTGTCAACAAGAGAGCCATGAACATGCTGAGTCAAGCTGAGGAGAGGGTGAGTAGAGGGAGGGAGAGAGAGAGAGGGAGGGAGGGAGGGAGAGAGGGAGGGAGAGAGAGAGAGAGGGTGGGTGGAGGAGAGATCTGTCAACAAGAGAGCCATGAACATGTTGAGTCAAGCTGAGGAGAGGGTGAGTAGAGGGAGGGAGAGAGAGAGAGAGAGAGGGAGGGAGAGAGAGAGAGAGAGAGAGGGAGGGAGGGAGGGAGGGAGAGAGAGAGAGAGAGAGAGAGAGGGTGGGTGGAGGAGAGATCTGTCAACAAGAGAGCCATGAACATGTTGAGTCAAGCTGAGGAGAGGGTGAGTGTGTGTGTGTGTGTGTGTGTGTTACCTTTTGGATCAAATCTATTTTGACCCCTCCTTCCCCTCTTGGGCTCTTCTTGAGGTTCTGTCAGATTTCAATAGGTAATGGTAGCACCCTTTTTATATGATTGGAGGAGAGTTGAGAACGTGACCCGTGACCCTATTTTGACCTAACTCCCCCTTCCATCCATCAGTATAATGACCTGATGAAGAAGAAGAGGATCGTGGAGAATGACAAGTCGAAGATCCTCCAGACCATCGAGGAGCTGGACCAGAAGAAGAAGGAGGCCCTCAACATCGCCTGGCAGAAGGTCTGTCTCTGTCTGTCTGGCAGAAGGTCTGTCTCTGTCTGTCTGGCAGAAGGTCTGTCTCTGTCTGTCTGGCAGAAGGTCTGTCTGTCTGTAATGTGTGTGATTGAAAAATGTCTAACGATACAGGACCATTTGATGTGAAATCAGTAAAAAGTTGTGGTAAAAATGCTGTCTTTCTGCTTTTATCACAAGACTGCGTTAGCCCTCTGAGCCAAAGCCTAGACATGATTTCATCACAAGACTGTGTTAGCCCTCTGAGCCAAAGCCTAGACATTATTTCTAGGAGCTAACAGGAGCTAAGTCTTCAGGTCTCTGGCAAAGTGACTCATCAAACCACCTCATTACACTCCTCTCCCTTTCTCTCTCTCTCCTCTCCCCCTCTCCTCTATTTTTCTCTCTCCTCTCCCTCTCTCTCCTCTATTTATCTCTCTCTCCTCTATTTATCTCTCTCTCCCTTTCTCTGTCTCCTCTCCCTTTCTCTGTCTCCTCTCCCCTTCTCTCTCTCCTCTCCCTTTCTCTGTCTCCTCTCCCTTTCTCTGTCTCCTCTCCCTTTCTCTGTCTCCTCTCCCTTTCTCTCTCTCCTCTCCTCTCCCCTCTATGTATCTCTCTCTCCTCTCCCTCTCTCTCCTCTATTTATCTCTCTCTCCTCTATTTATCTCTCTCTCCCTTTCTCTCTCCTCTCCCTTTCTCTCTCCTCTCCCTTTCTGTCTCCTCTCCCTTTCTCTGTCTCCTCTCCCCTTCTCTCTCTCCTCTCCCTTTCTCTGTCTCCTCTCCCTTTCTCTGTCTCCTCTCCCTTTCTCTGTCTCCTCTCCCTTTCTCTGTCTCCTCTCCCTTTCTCTGTCTCCTCTCCCTTTCTCTCTCTCCTCTCCTCCTCCCCCTCTATTTATCTCTGTCTCCTCTCCCCTCTCCTCTCTCCTCTATTTATCTGTCTCCAGGTGAATAAAGACTTTGGTAGTATCTTCTCCACCCTGCTGCCGGGGGCTGATGCCCGCCTGGCCCCCCCTGAAGGCTGTGGGGCCCTTGAGGGCCTGGAGTTCAAGGTGGCTCTGGGAAACACATGGAAGGAGAACCTCACTGAACTCAGCGGAGGACAGCGGTACGGGGAGCTGGATTTAATCATTCACTTATTGGTTATTGATTATGTATTGACACCCGCATTAGTATTGTGTGTGTGTGAGAGATTTGTGCTACTAATTGCCAGTTTACTAACCTCTACAAACTCAAAGGCTGTGTTTACCCAGATCAGCTATGAAAAATATCTGATATGATTGGCCAAAAGACCAATTAGTCGGAAGAATATCAGAACAGGGCTGCCTGTGTAAACGCAGCCAAAAGGTGTCCAAGGTCAGATGATTGATCAGACGGCTCTATTGATTGGCTAGTGATCATTAACACCAGCTTTGATTGATTCTGTTGAAGTGGACTCAGTAGATGAACAGAAGGATCCTCAGTGGCCGAACGCATTCACTGGGTGTGTATGTTGCAGGTCTCTGGTAGCCCTGTCTCTGATCCTGGCCATGCTGCTGTTTAAACCAGCTCCTATCTACATATTGGATGAGGTGGATGCTGCCCTGGACCTCTCCCACACGCAGAATATAGGACAGATGCTGAGAACACACTTCACACACTCCCAGGTAACACACACACCTGTCCTACACACACACCTGTCCCACACACACCTGTCATATAAAGTATCCTAATAGAACCCACTTTATAATGGCTACATTTCATAAATGTCTTTGTCTCACCTAAAGCCGTTTCCCCTCACTCTGCAGTTTGTGGTGGTGTCTCTGAAGGATGGCATGTTCACCAACGCCAACGTTCTGTTCAAGACCAAGTTCGTAGACGGGGTGTCCGCCGTGTCCCGTACCACCCAGGCCCAACCAGACCAGAACCAGACCCACAAGGGACAGCGACAAGGCCCGTCTCAAAGGCCGCAGGCACGAAAAACTCACCGCTAACGTCTGTAGCTAGCGAGGGGCTTACTGATGCTAGAGGTTTCTACGTGTCTGTTTGGGTTCATCACCAAAGCGTTTCTATGGTTATTTTGCTGTCCATTCCACTAGCCAGGGAGCTAGCCTTTTGGCTTAACATAATGAAACCTAAATATATGGCAATTTATACTTTTGTCTGTGTGTCTGAAATCTACTGTTCCGCACCAAATGTGAGTATTTTAATGTCTGTTACTTTCTCCACTGTCTTGGGGGGGACATGTTTCTACAGCGGAATTTGTAATCCAGTAAATGTGTTTCTGTTTAAAATAAAGCTTCTTTCACATAAAGACCATCTTGTCAGTTTGAACTTTTTATTAGTAGTTTAAAACCAAATAATGACTCCTCAAAGCTCCAGGTAATTTTTTATTTCATTTAGGGGACAAATTCACAAGAATTACACACCTCCCTCTCACACCACTGTCCATTGTTGGGTTATCAACGTTTCTGAAAAAATATTTTTTACACCCTTTTTGTTTTAAACATGCAAACTGGGGGGAGGGAGAGAAGTGAAACACCAGATCAGACAGAAACATCCCTTAAATCACTGGTCACCAACTCCAGTCCTGAAGAGCTCTTGCTCCATCCCAGCACTAACGTTAACTATCAAGACCCGTGCTTGACTTGGGCAGGAGCTCAAATGTCCTACTGCTGTTCCTCTTTATAGAATATGAACTCCTGTACCTAAATATAAAACCGTACCGGCACCTGTTTCAGTCCAAGTCAAGTTCTGATCCAAACCAGGTGCTGGGTTGGAGTAAAAGCCTGCACCCACCCAGTAGATCAGGGGTGTCAAACTCATTCCGCGGAGGGCCGTGTCCGCAGGTTTCTCCTTTCAGTGAAGACGTAGACAACCAGGTGAGGGGAGCTCTTGACTCATTTAGTGACCTTTAATTCATCAATCAAAAACCCCTCCTCCGACACTCCTCCGCGGAATGAGTCGAAACACGTTCCGGTAGGTTGTTGATGTGTTGGCTAGTACTGGGCTGGAACAAAACCCTGCTCACACAGTCGCGCTCCAGGACCAGGGTGTCGACAACCAATGTGTTAAATAAAGTTGCAGTATCATCCTTGGTTACGTCCCAAAATGGCCCCCCTCTTCCCACTAGTAGGGGTATAGGGTGCCATTTGGGACGTTCACTAGTAGGTCTGTACTGGCTGCAGCCAGCAGAGAAAGAAGGAACCTGTTTAGGAGCCGTTACACAGCACCCTATTCCCTCTATCTGGGTTAACTAACTGGCGGTGACTTTATCTGGCCCCTCGAGTATATAAAAAAAAAAAAAAAAAAGTTTTTTGGGTTTGACATAAGACTGTAAAAACCAGCTCCAAGTGATTTTATTTGTGGAAATCTGTTCCAAAGCCTTCCCACGCCTAAGAGATGTATGTGATCGTATACAAAACGTAAGCAAGGTTTGAAATGATTGTTTCGGTCAAATTATTATATCAATTCGGTCTACTAGGCCACTCGACCATCCGCTCAAGAAAAAAAAAGAAATAAAAATCGTCCCGCGGCTGAATCTAGTTGATACCTGGACTATATAGTGCACTACTTTAGACCAGAGAGTCCTATCGGACCTGGTCAACAGTAGTGCACTGTAAAGGGGTTCAGGTCAACAGTAGTGCACTATAAAGGGGTTCAGGTCAACAGTAGTGCACTGTAAAGGGGTTCAGGTCAACAGTAGTGCACTGTAAAGGGGTTCAGGTCAACAGTAGTGCACTATAAAGGGGTTCAGGTCAACAGTAGTGCACTGTAAAGGGGTTCAGGTCAACAGTAGTGCACTGTAAAGGGGTTCAGGTCAACAGTAGTGCACTATAAAGGGGTTCAGGTCAACAGTAGTGCACTATAAAGGGGTTCAGGTCAACAGTAGTGCACTGTAAAGGGGTTCAGGTCAACAGTAGTGCACTGTAAAGGGGTTCAGGTCAACAGTAGTGCACTGTAAAGGGGTTCAGGTCAACAGTAGTGCACTATAAAGGGGTTCAGGTCAACAGTAGTGCACTATAAAGAGGTTCAGGTCAACAGTAGTGCACTATAAAGGGAATCGGGTGTTTGTTTACTATGGTGCTGTCCAATTGTAATAACCCAGCCAGCCGTCCACTGACACAATACAATACACATCATCACCACGCCTGCCCAGAGATCTGGGGCGGATTCAAGAGTGTGTGTGTGTGTGTTCAGAGTTGACTCCAGGGGTTGTGTTCAGGGCTGACTCTGGATGTGTCTCCGTAGTTCCTGGGCCTTGTCCCGTAGGTCAGGTCTGCTGTCTGTCTGCAGGGTGGACAGGGAACGCTGCAGCTGCTCACGACTCTTCCCCGAAACACACTCCCACTGACCACTCTCTGGAAAGACACACACAACCTGTCACCTTCAGGGACTAGGACAGAAAACCTGTCCCCTTCAGGGACTAGGGGAGAAAACCTGTCCCCTTCAGGGACTAGGGGAGAAAACCTGTCACCTTCAGGGACTAGGGGAGAAAACCTGTCACCTTCAGGGACTAGGGGAGAAAACCTGTCACCTTCAGGGACTAGGGGAGAAAACCTGTCACCTTCAGGGACTAGGGGAGAAAACCTGTCCCCTTCAGGGACTAGGGGAGAAAACCTGTCACCTTCAGGGACTAGGGGAGAAAACCTGTCACCTTCAGGGACTAGGGGAGAAAACCTGTCACCTTCAGGGACTAGGGGAGAAAACCTGTCACCTTCAGGGACTAGGAGAGAAAGAGTAGAGGGAGGGAGGGAGGGAGAGGGAGGGAGGGAGGGAGGGAGGGAGAGAGAGAGGGTGGAGGAGAGATCTGTCAACAAGATAGCCATGAACATGCTGAGTCAAGCTGAGGAGAGGGTGAGTAGAGGGAGGGAGGGAGAGAGAGAGGGTGGAGGAGAGATCTGTCAACAAGAGAGCCATGAACATGCTGAGTCAAGCTGAGGAGAGGGTGAGTAGAGGGAGGGAGGGAGAGAGAGAGAGGGTGGAGGAGAGATCTGTCAACAAGAGAGCCATGAACATGCTGAGTCAAGCTGAGGAGAGGGTGAGTAGAGGGAGGGAGGGAGAGAGAGGGAGGGAGGGAGGGAGAGAGGGTGGAGGAGAGATCTGTCAACAAGAGAGCCATGAACATGCTGAGTCAAGCTGAGGAGAGGGTGAGTAGAGGGAGGGAGGGAGAGAGAGGGTGGAGGAGAGATCTGTCAACAAGAGAGCCATGAACATGCTGAGTCAAGCTGAGGAGAGGGTGAGTAGAGGGAGGGAGGGAGAGAGAGGGAGGGAGGGAGGGAGAGAGGGTGGAGGAGAGATCTGTCAACAAGAGAGCCATGAACATGCTGAGTCAAGCTGAGGAGAGGGTGAGTAGAGGGAGGGAGGGAGAGGGTGGAGGAGAGATCTGTCAACAAGAGAGCCATGAACATGCTGAGTCAAGCTGAGGAGAGGGTGAGTAGAGAGAGGGTGGAGGAGAGATCTGTCAACAAGAGAGCCATGAACATGCTGAGTCAAGCTGAGGAGAGGGTGAGTAGAGGGAGGGAGGGAGAGGGTGGAGGAGAGATCTGTCAACAAGAGAGCCATGAACATGCTGAGTCAAGCTGAGGAGAGGGTGAGTAGAGGGAGGGAGGGAGAGAGAGAGGGTGGAGGAGAGATCTGTCAACAAGAGAGCCATGAACATGCTGAGTCAAGCTGAGGAGAGGGTGAGTAGAGGGAGGGAGGGAGGGAGGGAGGGAGAGGGTGGAGGAGAGATCTGTCAACAAGAGAGCCATGAACATGTTGAGTCAAGCTGAGGAGAGGGTGAGTAGAGGGAGGGAGGGAGGGAGGGAGAGAGGGTGGAGGAGAGATCTGTCAACAAGAGAGCCATGAACATGCTGAGTCAAGCTGAGGAGAGGGTGAGTAGAGGGAGGGAGGGAGGGAGGGAGAGGGTGGAGGAGAGATCTGTCAACAAGAGAGCCATGAACATGTTGAGTCAAGCTGAGGAGAGGGTGAGTAGAGGGAGGGAGGGAGGGAGAGAGGGTGGAGGAGAGATCTGTCAACAAGAGAGCCATGAACATGCTGAGTCAAGCTGAGGAGAGGGCATTGGCTCTAATCTAGCCCGTGCCTTTCGATTTCGAGAAGCTGAACAACTAATCGTTCACTTCTCTTCTCAAACCCCGGCCTGGTCTGTTCGGTCTCTTTCGCGATGTTGCGCCTCTGTGTTTAGAAACTCTGTGACCAAATTGCCTGATCTAAAAAAAATATAAGAAAACACATTGTTCAATATTTACAGCTATTATTAAAATTCTACAAGACTTAAAAAAAAAAAAAAGGTATCAAATAAGTAGGTATGATTGGGTATAAAATTGTTTAAAAAAAGGTTTACAACAACATTTGTGCGATAGGCGCATGCGCAGGACCAGAGAGCGGCAGCGTGCCTGGCGCCCAAATTCGAAAAGCAGAGGGGAAGCGTTTCTGTTGTTGACAGCACCACAACACTAGCTCTCCGGGTAGCCTGGTGGTTTTTTGAAACGTTATTACAATATATCGAAAAACATTGGAAATAGTTTTTGGGAAAGGACAACGCAAAGATGCACATCAAATCTATTATCTTAGAAGGGTTCAAGTCCTACGCGCAGAGGACAGAAATCAACGGATTTGATCCGCTCTTCAACGCTATCACGGGACTCAACGGGAGTGGAAAATCCAACATTCTC
The DNA here is from genome assembly GCF_020615455.1 of Coregonus clupeaformis. Classification (NCBI taxonomy): domain Eukaryota; kingdom Metazoa; phylum Chordata; class Actinopteri; order Salmoniformes; family Salmonidae; genus Coregonus; species Coregonus clupeaformis. The sequence continues at coordinate 38,688,375 of NC_059226.1, read as the reverse complement.
GACTCGATATGCTTTCTATTGGGGATATCCAACTTGTCTCAGGTAATATGCTAGCTACTTATTCATTAATTCGCAGAGAAGTTGCAGTTTTTATCCAGTGAGCTAAATACATTTCCTTGAAGTTAGCTTGTTGAGTTAGCTAGCTAACGTTAACTTGATACCTGCCGTGCCCACGTTCAATGAGGGTTACAGTAACGTTAGTAGAGAAGCTAGCTATCTGTACTTCCATCTGATCTTAACTTATCTTTCAGGTGCGAGCGGCCAATCTCCAGGATTTGGTGTACAAGAACGGTCAGGCCGGTATCACCAAAGCCACGGTGTCCATAACATTCGACAACTCCAACAAGAGCCAGAGTCCGCTTGGGTTCGAGACCCACGACGAAATCACGGTCACTAGACAGGTACGTTGTTCTCCCCCCTAGCCTCTATCCCTGTTTGTGGAAAGAGTCATGCTCCTGAGTAAAAAACGTGTGCCCTGCACCAGCTGGTCCAAGCCAGGGGATACTACTAGCTAACTACAACTTCTATCGAGTGGTCTGATCGAACCTCTTATGTGGTAGCTACTGCGTTAGGTTAGGTCTGGTTTGAAAATAATCGTTGGTTCAAGTCCCAGCTCTGACTGTTCCCTTTCCCAAATCACTACACTAACTGTCCACTGACTTGATTTCTCAGATGTATCCTGTATTGTCACTAGCCACTCAAACTAGTAATGCTTTTCACTATGATGACGTCTCATGCTGTCTCCTGTTTTCTTTTTCTCTCACCTTAATCACTACACTGGTGTTGACTGCTTAAACACAGGATGATGATCCATTCAAACGGGTGCCTTTACTATAATAATGTATCTTACTTTGCCGTAGCCTCTTGTTCTACTCACAGGTGGTGAGTAGCTATTATTAGCCGATAGCCATTCAAACCGATGCCATTTACTGTAGAGGATGCTCTTAAAGTGTTACTATGATGATTTACTGTGATGGAGTGGAGTGTCACTTTGCCGTATCCTCCAATCCCAGGTGGTGATAGGTGGTAGGAACAAGTACCTGATCAACGGGGTGAATGCCAACAACACCAGGGTGCAGGATCTGTTCTGCTCTGTAGGACTCAACGTCAACAACCCCCACTTCCTCATCATGCAGGTAGGCGTTTGAACACCGGAAGTACCTGAGTTGTTGTGTTCATTAGCCGCACACCGTAGCAAATCGTTTTCGCGACGAACAAGAGTTTCTATTGGACAAATTCGGGTTCCGTTTGGTTTCTAGAGAATACGCCCCTGAATGTTGTTCCACTTGTTGATAAGGAGCTTCTACGTATAGGTCTAAGAGGAATCGAACTGTGGTGCCACAAGTTTTATAAATGACTTGAATATTTATTTTATATATTTCTCTTTACAATATTTCAGGGGAGAATCACAAAGGTTCTGAACATGAAACCGCCTGAGGTAAGTCTACACACACACACACACACACACACACACACACACACACACACACACACACACCTGTTGAATCATGAAGTCTTGTAGCTTCTTGAAGCTTCCGTAGAGACACTCCACTCCACACACACCTCCTGGAGAAAGACGGACACACAAACATTCCTTTGCCCTCCTCTATAAAATCTCTCTAACCCTCCTGTCTCCTCTCTAACCCTCCTCTCTACTCCTCCTGTCTCCTCTCTAACCCTCCTCTCTACTCCTCCTATCTCCTCTCTAACCCTCCTCTCTACTCCTCCTATCTCCTCTCTAACCCTCCTCTCTACTCCTCCTGTCTCCTTTCTAACCCTCCTCTCTACTCGTCGTCTCTCCTCCATAAATCTCCTCTCTAACCCTCCTCTCTACTCCATAAATCTCCTCTCTAACCCTCCTCTTTACTCCTCCTCTATAAATCTCCTCTCTAACCCTCCTCTCTACTCCTCCTCTCTCCATAAATCTCCTCTCTACTCCTCCTCTCTCCTCCATAGATCCTAGCCATGATCGAGGAGGCAGCAGGAACCAGGATGTATGAGTGTAAAAAGATTAGCGCCCAGAAAACCATCGAGAAGAAAGAAGCCAAACTCAAAGAGATACAGACGGTGCGGCCTGTGATAACTTAGCTCGGTGTTTCCTGGTCCTGGGGACCCAAAGGGGTGCACGGTTTAGTTTTTTTCTCTAGCAAACTAGGTTCAACTAATCAACTCTTCGTCACACCTTCAGTTGAATCTAGTGTGTTAGTGCTAGGACACAAAAATATATGCACCTCTTGGGGTCCCCAGGATTGGGAAATGGACATAGCTCTTACTATCAAAAACGGTGCCTTGGATATTGGTCGGATTGGACTAATTTTGTGTTTGGTTGTGTTGTGTTCAGATCCTTAATGAAGAGATCACTCCTACCATGCAGAAGCTGAAGGAGGTAGGAACTCACATTTTAAGATATGTTTTGTAGAATAGGGGATCATCATGTCAGCTCAATACAAGACATTTCTATCTGCTTGGGCGATGTTGAGATCCTTGTCCCCTCATGAGTGTGGCCCTGGAATAAGCCCCCCCCCCCCACCAAGTAGACATTCCTTTCTTCCTCACTGTCCCTCCATCTATCCCACGTGGCTCAGTTGGTAGAGCATGGCACTTGTAACGCCAGGGTTGTGGGTTCGAATCCCACGGGGGATCAGTACGAATGAAAATGTTTGCACTCATTACTGTAAGTGGATAAGAGCGTCTGCTAAATGACTAAATGTAAATGTATTACCTACATAACCATCTTCTATTCTCTCTCCCTCCCTCCATCTCTCTCTCCCTCCCTCCATCCCTCCGTCCTCTGTAGGAGCGGTCTTCCTACCTGGAGTACCAGAAGTTGATGAGAGAGATAGAACACCTGAGTCGTCTGTACGTGGCCTGGTTGTTTGTCTGTGCAGAGGAGTCCAAGGTACTCACTCTCTCACTCACTCTCACACACTCACTCACTCTCACACACTCACACTGAAGGTCCTGTGTTGAATATGACCTCATCTTTATATGGTGTCTTCTCTTGTCATGTTGCTCTGCTGTCTTCTCTTGTCATGTTGCTCTGCTGTCTTCTCTTGTCACGTTGCTCTGGCCTCTTCTCTTGTCACGTTGCTCTGCTGTCTTCTCTTGTCACGTTGCCCTGGTGTCTTCTCTTGTCATGTTGCTCTGCTGTCTTCTCTTGTCACGTTGCTCTGGCCTCTTCTCTTGTCACGTTGCTCTGGCCTCTTCTCTTGTCACGTTGCTCTGGTGTCTTCTCTTGTCACGTTGCTCTGGTGTCTTCTCTTGTCACGTTGCTCTGCTGTCTTCTCTTGTCACGTTGCTCTGGTGTCTTCTCTTGTCACGTTGCTCTGGTGTCTTCTCTTGTCACGTTGCTCTGGTGTCTTCTCTTGTCACGTTGCTCTGGTGTCTTCTCTTGTCACGTTGCTCTGCTGTCTTCTCTTGTCACGTTGCTCTGGTGTCTTCTCTTGTCATGTTGCTCTGCTGTCTTCTCTTGTCACGTTGCTCTGCTGTCTTCTCTTGTCACGTTGCTCTGGTGTCTTCTCTTGTCACGTTGCTCTGCTGTCTTCTCTTGTCACGTTGCTCTGGCTTCTTCTCTTGTCACGTTGCTCTGGTGTCTTCTCTTGTCATGTTGCTCTGGCTTCTTCTCTTGTCACGTTGCTCTGGTGTCTTCTCTTGTCATGTTGCTCTGGCCTCTTGTCTTGTCATGTTGCTCTGCTGTCTTCTCTTGTCACGTTGCTCTGCTGTCTTCTCTTGTCACGTTGCTCTGATGTCTTCTCTTGTCACGTTGCTCTGCTGTCTTCTCTTGTCACGTTGCTCTGGCCTCTTCTCTTGTCACGTTGCTCTGGCCTCTTCTCTTGTCACGTTGCTCTGCTGTCTTCTCTTGTCACGTTGCTCTGCTGTCTTCTCTTGTCACGTTGCTCTGCTGTCTTCTCTTGTCACGTTGCTCTGCTGTCTTCTCTTGTCACGTTGCTCTGCTGTCTTCTCTTGTCACGTTGCTCTGCTGTCTTCTCTTGTCACGTTGCTCTGCTGTCTTCTCTTGTCACGTTGCTCTGCTGTCTTCTCTTGTCACGTTGCTCTGCTGTCTTCTCTTGTCACGTTGCTCTGCTGTCTTCTCTTGTCACGTTGCTCTGCTGTCTTCTCTTGTCACGTTGCTCTGCTGTCTTCTCTTGTCACGTTGCTCTGCTGTCTTCTCTTGTCACGTTGCTCTGCTGTCTTCTCTTGTCACGTTGCTCTGCTGTCTTCTCTTGTCATGTTGCTCTGCTGTCTTCTCTTGTCACGTTGCTCTGCTGTCTTCTCTTGTCATGTTGCTCTGGGGTCTTGTCATGTTGCTCTGCTGTCTTCTCTTGTCATGTTGCTCTGCTGTCTTCTCTTGTCATGTTGCTCTGCTGTCTTGTCTTGTCATGTTGCTCTGGGTTCTCCTTGTATGCCCAGCAATGTCCGTTGGGGATGAATAACAAAGTGAATTGAATGTAATTAAATAGAATGGAATGTGATTGAATTCACTGTAATTGGATTTGCAGGTGAAGTTTAATGGAATTGTTGTTAATAAAGTTTTCTTGATTTAAATCGCAGGTGAAGTCAGCGGAGGACCTAAAGGTAATGCAGGACTCCATCACTCAGCTGCAGGCCAACATGGCGGACAACGAACACAAGGTCCAGGAGCTCTCCGCTCAGATACAGGAACTGCAGAAGAAGAGGGACCAAGTAATGACATGCTATATTCAATTCAATACAACTTTATTAATCCACTCTGGGAGCGTTGGAGCAGAAACGTGTTGCAGATAACATAGCACATTGATGGGCACCACTTCTCTAATGTGAATGAAGAGTAATGGCAGTTCTATGTGACACATTTCTATCTGCAACTAATCAATCTCATTGGATGGACTGTTATATTTCTAACATTTAGCTTAGAGGTTATTACATATGACTATGTTCTGTGTGCCCTGACGTCTGTGTGCCCTGACGTCTGTGTGCCCTGCCGTCTGTTTGCCCTGCCGTCTGTGTGCCCTGACGTCTATGTGTGTCTCTCCTGTCCCATAGGAGGTTGGTGGAGTGCTGAAGGGTTTAGAGGAGACTCTGTCTGAGGTCCAGAGGGTGGATGCTAAAGCCCAGAGTGCCGTGGACATGAAGAAACAGAACCTGAAAGACGAAACCAAGAAGAGGAAGGAACTGGTGAAGACCATGGAGGAGGTGAGAGGAGGAGGATAAAGAGAGAGGGTGTAGGGGTGGAGAGAGGGTGTAGGGGTGGAGAGAGGGTGGTGAGAGGGTGTATGGGGTGGTGAGAGGGTGTATGGGGTGGAGAGAGGGTGTAGGGGTGGAGAGAGGGTGTAGGGGTGGAGAGAGGGTGTATGGGGTGGAGAGAGGGTGTATGGGGTGGAGAGAGGGTGTATGGGGTGGAGAGAGGGTGTATGGGGTGGAGAGAGGGTGTATGGGGTGGTGAGAGGGTGTAGTGGTGGAGAGAGGGTGTATGGGGTGGAGAGAGGGTGTAGTGGGGTGGAGAGAGGGTGTATGGGGTGGAGAGAGGGTGTATGGGGTGGAGAGAGGGTGTAGTGGTGGTGAGAGGGTGTAGTGGTGGTGAGAGGGTGTATGGGGTGGAGAGAGGGTGTAGGGGGTGGTGAGAGGGTGTATGGGGTGGTGAGAGGGTGTATGGGGTGGTGAGAGGGTGTATGGGGGTGGTGAGAGGGTGTATGGGGTGGAGAGAGGGTGTATGGGGTGGAGAGAGGGTGTATGGGGTGGTGAGAGGGTGTATGGGGGTGGTGAGAGGGTGTATGGGGTGGAGAGAGGGTGTAGTGGTGGTGAGAGGGTGTATGGGGTGGTGAGAGGGTGTATGGGGTGGTGAGAGGGTGTATGGGGGTGGTGAGAGGGTGTATGGGGGTGGAGAGAGGGTGTAGGGGTGGAGAGAGGGTGTATGGGGTGGAGAGAGGGTGTATGGGGGTGGTGAGAGGGTGTATGGGGTGGTGAGAGGGTGTAATGGGGGTGAGAGGGTGTATGGGGTGGAGAGAGGGTGTATGGGGTGGAGAGAGGGTGTATGGGGTGGAGAGAGGGTGTAGTGGTGGAGAGAGGGTGTATGGGGTGGAGAGAGGGTGTATGGGGTGGAGAGAGGGTGTATGGGGTGGTTTAGGGGGTGTATGGGGTGGTTGAGAGGGTGTATGGGGTGGAGAGAGGGTGTATGGGGTGGTGAGAGGGTGTATGGGGTGGAGAGAGGGTGTATGGGGTGGTGAGAGGGTGTAGGGGGAGAGAGGGTGTATGGGGTGGAGAGAGGGTGTATGGGGTGGAGAGAGGGTGTATGGGGTGGTGAGAGGGTGTATGGGGTGGCGAGAGGGTGTATGGGGGTGGCGAGAGGGTGTAGGGGGTGGAGAGAGGGTGTATGGGGTGGTGAGAGGGTGTATGGGGTGGTGAGAGGGTGTAGGGGGTGGAGAGAGGGTGTATGGGGTGGTGAGAGGGTGTATGGGGTGGTGAGAGGGTGTAGGGGTGGAGAGAGGGAGAGATGGAGAAAAGCAGACAGTCTGAAATATGAAGATAATAGGTTGTTACAACTACAACCACTTTCCCCTTTTCTCTCTCTCAATTCAATTCAATTTAATGCCTTTATTGGCAGGGAAACATATGTTTACATGGCCAAAATAAGTTAAATAGATAATCTCTCGGTCTCTCTCGCTCTCTGTCTGTCTGTGTTTCCCCCCCAGGATAAGAAGATGCTAGTGGTTAAGGAAGGAGAGGTATCTAAGGCAGCAGAGAAGCTGTCTGCCCTACAGGAGGAAGGTCAGAAGGATAGCGCCGCCCTAGAGGCCGCACAGTGTCACTTCAAGGCTGTGTCCGCAGGGCTGTCCACCAATGAGGACGGAGAAGAGGCCACGCTCGCTGGACAGATGATGACCTGCAAGAACGACATGAGTAAAGCTGACACTGAGGCCAAACAGGTGAGCGATTGATTGATTTGTAATAAAACATATTTGAAACAGAGAATTGATTGATTTGTAAGAACGATCTGAGTAAAGCTGACACAGGCCCAACAGGTGACCTCTGACCTACGACCTTCAAAGAATGTAAACTGAATTGAGGAGGATGGCCTCAATAAAAGTGTTTCCTGCTGTGTTGGATGAGTATCTGTAAGACTTGACTCTCTTTCTGTTGGTTGTTCTCCTCAGGCCCAGATGAAGCTGAAACATGCCCAGCAGGAGCTGAAGGCCAAGCAGACAGAGGTGAAGAAGATGGACTCTGGTTACCAGAAAGACCAGGAGGCCTTCAACACCGTCAAGAAGAACAAGGAGAAACTAGAGGCTGATATGGGGAAACTACAGTACCAAGGTAGAGGAGGAGGGAGAAACTAGAGGCTGATATGGGGAAACTACAGTACCAAGGTAGAGGAGGGAGAAACTAGAGGCTGATATGGGGAAACTACAGTACCAAGGTAGAGGAGGAGGAGGGAGAAACTAGAGGCTGATATGGGGAAACTACAGTACCAAGGTAGAGGGGGGAGAAACTAGAGGCTGATATGGGGAAACTACAGTACCAAGGTAGAGGAGGGAGGGAGAAACTAGAGGCTGATATGGGGAAACTACAGTACCAAGGTAGAGGGGGGAGAAACTAGAGGCTGATATGGGGAAACTACAGTACCAAGGTAGAGGAGGAGGGAGAAACTAGAGGCTGATATGGGGAAACTACAGTACCAAGGTAGAGGAGGAGGGAGAAACTAGAGGCTGATATGGGGAAACTACAGTACCAAGGTAGAGGAGGGAGAAACTAGAGGCTGATATGGGGAAACTACAGTACCAAGGTAGAGGAGGAGGAGAAACTAGAGGCTGATATGGGGAAACTACAGTACCAAGGTAGAGGAGGAGGGGGAGAAACTAGAGGCTGATATGGGGAAACTACAGTACCAAGGTAGAGGAGGAGGGAGAAACTAGAGGCTGATATGGGGAAACTACAGTACCAAGGTAGAGGAGGAGGAGAAACTAGAGGCTGATATGGGGAAACTACAGTACCAAGGTAGAGGAGGGAGAAACTAGAGGCTGATATGGGGAAACTACAGTACCAAGGTAGAGGAGGAGGGAGAAACTAGAGGCTGATATGGGGAAACTACAGTACCAAGGTAGAGGAGGAGGAGGGAGAAACTAGAGGCTGATATGGGGAAACTACAGTACCAAGGTAGAGGAGGAGGGGAGAAACTAGAGGCTGATATGGGGAAACTACAGTACCAAGGTAGAGGAGGGAGAAACTAGAGGCTGATATGGGGAAACTACAGTACCAAGGTAGAGGAGGAGGGGGGAGAAACTAGAGGCTGATATGGGGAAACTACAGTACCAAGGTAGAGGAGGAGGAGGGAGAAACTAGAGGCTGATATGGGGAAACTACAGTACCAAGGTAGAGGAGGAGGAGGGAGAAACTAGAGGCTGATATGGGGAAACTACAGTACCAAGGTAGAGGAGGAGGAGGGAGAAACTAGAGGCTGATATGGGGAAACTACAGTACCAAGGTAGAGGAGGAGGAGGGAGAAACTAGAGGCTGATATGGGGAAACTACAGTACCAAGGTAGAGGAGGAGGGAGAAACTAGAGGCTGATATGGGGAAACTACAGTACCAAGGTAGAGGAGGAGGAGAAAACTAGAGGCTGATATGGGGAAACTACAGTACCAAGGTAGAGGAGGAGGAGGGAGAAACTAGAGGCTGATATGGGGAAACTACAGTACCAAGGTAGAGGAGGAGGAGGAGAAACTAGAGGCTGATATGGGGAAACTACAGTACCAAGGTAGAGGGGGAGGAGGAGAAACTAGAGGCTGATATGGGGAAACTACAGTACCAAGGTAGAGGAGGAGGGAGAAACTAGAGGCTGATATGGGGAAACTACAGTACCAAGGTAGAGGAGGGAGAAACTAGAGGCTGATATGGGGAAACTACAGTACCAAGGTAGAGGAGGAGGGAGAAACTAGAGGCTGATATGGGGAAACTACAGTACCAAGGTAGAGGAGGGGGAGAAACTAGAGGCTGATATGGGGAAACTACAGTACCAAGGTAGAGGAGGAGGGAGAAACTAGAGGCTGATATGGGGAAACTACAGTACCAAGGTAGAGGAGGGAGGAGGGAGAAACTAGAGGCTGATATGGGGAAACTACAGTACCAAGGTAGAGGAGGAGGGAGAAACTAGAGGCTGATATGGGGAAACTACAGTACCAAGGTAGAGGAGGGAGGAGGGGGGAGCAATACCCAAATGAGAGATGAAAGAGTAACAGTTTGCTGATACTTTCACAAAGGAAACTGTCAAGATGGGACCATATCAGATGTTTTTTTGTTTTAATTGGAGTTGTACCTGCTGGACGCTTTACAACAATAATTAGGGATTCAAATGTTGAGGCTTGTGTTGATTATAAAACGTTGAGGCTTGTGCTGACGTCTGATGCGTTGTTTATCAGATGGGAAGGAGGAGAGTCTTCTGGACAGGAAGAGACAGCTGAACCGTGAGGTCACCACCCTCAGAAATACCTACGAGAGTCTGATGGCCCGCTTCCCTAACCTACGCTTCGACTACAAGTACGCCGTGTGGGGTCACCCAGGGGTCAATAACATGTTAGGTCATTTAGCAGACACTCTTATCCAGAGAGACGTACAGTTAGTGCATTCATCTTCAGATAGCTAGGTGGGACAACCACATATCTCAGTTAGGGCATTCATCTTCAGATAGCTAGGTGGGACAACCACATATCTCAGTTAGTGCATTCATCTTCAGATAGCTAGGTGGGACAACCACATATCTCAGTTAGTGCATTCATCTTCAGATAGCTAGGTGGGACAACCACATATCTCAGTTAGTGCATTCATCTTCAGATAGCTAGGTGGGACAACCACATATCTCAGTTAGTGCATTCATCTTCAGATAGCTAGGTGGGACCACCACATATCTCAGTTAGTGCATTCATCTTCAGATAGCTAGGTGGGACAACCACATATCTGTCAGTGCATTCATCTTCAGATAGCTAGGTGAGACAACCACATATCTGTCAGTGCATTCATCTTCAGATAGCTAGGTGAGACAACCACATATCTGTCAGTGCATTCATCTTCAGATAGCTAGGTGGGACAACCCCATATCTCAGTTAGGGCATTCATCTTCAGATAGCTAGGTGAGACAACCCCATATCTCAGTCATAGTAAGTACATGTTTCCTCTAAAGTAGTTATCAGCACCGAGCTAGTAGGAAAAGATAAGTACAGGTATTTAATTTGTATGTTTCTCTCTCTCTGTGTATCTCTGTCTCTTTCCTTCTCTGTCTTTCTATCTCTCTCTCTCTCTCTCTCTCTCTCTCTCTCTCTCTCTCTCTCTCTCTCTCCGTCTCTCTCTCTCTCCTCTGTCTCTCTCTCTCTCTCTCTCCGTCTCTCTCTCTCTCCTCTGTCTCTGTCTCTCTCCTCTGTCTCTGTCTCTCTCTCTCTCTGTCTCTCTCTCTCCTCTGTCTCTTGTCTCTCTCTCTCTCCTCTGTCTCTCTGTCTCTCTCCTCTGTCTCTCTCTCTCTCTCTCCTCTCTCTGTCTGTCTCTCTCTCTCCTCTGTCTCTCTCTCTCTCTCTCTCTCTCCTCGGTCTCTCTCTCTCTCTGTATCTCTCCCTTCCCCCATAGGGACCCAGAGCGTGGCTGGGACCGTAGCAGAGTAAAGGGACTCCTAGCTAACCTGATAACAGTCAGTGATGTGTCCTACTCTACTGGACTAGAGGTGGTGGCTGGGGGCAAACTCTACAATGTAGTGGTGGACACTGAGGTTAGTGTCCAACAGGTCTGACATCCATTCACTGCAGAACACTTGAGTATATTAAGGCTAACCGTGAGATGCTTTCACTGGAAGAGAAGAAGATTGTGTTTGCTACGGTCGTCATGACAATAGTTCTGTCCAGGAGCTGTAGTTCCTGGTTCTGTACTGGAATGTGAAAGGAGGAGGGGCTTAGCTCCCATAACTCTCTCTCTCTCTCTCTCTCTCTGTGTCTGTCTGTCTCTCTCTCTCTGTGTGTCTCTCTCTCTCTCTCTCTCTCTCTCTCTCTGTGTCTGTCTGTCTCTCTCTCTCTGTGTCTCTCTCTCTCTCTCTCTCTGTGTGTCTCTCTCTCTCTCTGTGTGTCTGTCTCTCTGTGTCTCTCTCTCTGTCTCTCTCTCTCTGTGTATGTCCCTCTCTCTCTGTGTCTCTCTCTGTCTCTCTCTCTCTGTGTATGTCCCTCTCTCTCTGTGTCTCTCTCTGTCTCTCTCTCTCTCTCTGTGTGTGTCTCTAGGTGACAGGTAAGAAGTTGTTAGAGAAAGGAGAGCTGAAGCGTAGATACACCATCATCCCTCTCAACAAGATCTCTGCCAGGACCCTTAATGACAGTGTGGTCAACACAGCCAAGAGTCTGGTGAGATATAACATACACTGAGTACAGACAGACATACACCCTCCCACCCACACACACACCTTACACCCACGCACCCACCCACACACACACCTTACACCCACCCACCCACACCTTACACCCTCCCACCCACCCACCCACACCTTACACCCTCCCACACACACCTCACACCCCCCCACCCACCCACACCCACACCTTACACCCACCCACACACACCTTACACCCACCCACCCACACCTTACACCCACCCACCCACACACCCACCCACCCACACCTTACACCCACCCACACACACCTTACACCCTCCCACACTCCACAAGATCTCTGCCAGACTTTCTCAATACCAACTTTGGTTGGTTACGAGCCCCCCTCCCTCTCTCCCTCCATCTCCAGGTAGGGGAGAACAACGTCCATACAGCTCTGTCTCTGGTTGGCTATGAGGCGGACCTGAGGAAGGCCATGGAGTATGTGTTTGGTTCGACGTTGGTATGTGACACTTTGGACAACGCCAAGCGAGTGGCCTTCGACAAGCGAGTCATGACCAAGACTGTTACTCTGGGGGGAGACGTCTTCGATCCTCAGGGGACACTGAGTGGAGGTGAGGCACACGGACTGAAACACCTCTTAGATGATGATGATGATGATGATGACCGTCGCTGCTGCTTCATTTATTTTCTCTCCCCTCCTCTTCACCCCTCTCCTCTTCACCCCTCTCCTCTCCTCTTCACCCCTCTCCTCTTCACCCCTCTCCTCTTCACTCCTCTCCTCTTCACCCCTCTCCTCTTCACTCCTCTCCTCTTCACCCCTCTCCTCTCCTCTTCACCCCTCTCACCGCCTCTCCGCTCGTCTCTCTCTCTCTAGGAGTCAGTCTGTCTCTGTGTTGTCCAGTCTTATGGTTGTGTCTCTCTCTCTAGGAGTCAGTCTGTCTCTGTGTTGTCCAGTCTTAAGGTTGTGTGTCTCTCTCTCTCTAGGAGTCAGTCTGTCTCTGTGTTGTCCAGTCTTAAGGTTGTGTGTCTCTCTCTCTCTCTAGGAGTCAGGCTGTCTCTGTGTTGTCCAGTCTTAAGGTTGTGTGTCTCTCTCTCTAGGAGTCAGGCTGTCTCTGTGTTGTCCAGTCTTAAGGTTGTGTGCTCTCTCTCTCTCTAGGAGTCAGTCTGTCTCTGTGTTGTCCAGTCTTAAGGTTGTGTCTCTCTCTCTCTAGGAGTCAGTCTGTCTCTGTGTTGTCCAGTCTTAAGGTTGTGTCTCTCTCTCCCTCTAGGAGTCAGTCTGTCTCTGTGTTGTCCAGTCTTAAGGTTGTGTCTCTCTCCCTCTAGGAGTCAGTCTGTCTCTGTGTTGTCCAGTCTTAAGGTTGTGTGTCTCTCTCTCTAGGAGTCAGTCTGTCTCTGTGTTGTCCAGTCTTAAGGTTGTGTCTCTCTCCCTCTAGGAGTCAGTCTGTCTCTGTGTTGTCCAGTCTTAAGGTTGTGTCTCTCTCTCTCTAGGAGTCAGTCTGTCTCTGTGTTGTCCAGTCTTAAGGTTGTGTCTCTCTCCCTCTAGGAGTCAGTCTGTCTCTGTGTTGTCCAGTCTTAAGGTTGTGTGTCTCTCTCCCTCTAGGAGTCAGTCTGTCTCTGTGTTGTCCAGTCTTAAGGTTGTGTCTCTCTCTCTCTAGGAGTCAGGCTGTCTCTGTGTTGTCCAGTCTTAAGGTTGTCTCTCTCTCTCTCTAGGAGTC
>NC_059226.1:38660331-38670331 GCF_020615455.1 Coregonus clupeaformis | reverse complement strand
CAATAACCTGACCCGAGTGTTTGACGTAATCAATAGCCTGACCCGAGTGTTTGACGTAATCAATAACCTGACCCGAGTGTTTGACGTAATCAATAACCTGACCCGAAGTGTTTGACGTAATCAATAGCCTGACCCGAGTGTTTGACGTAATCAATAGCCTGACCCGAGTGTTTGACGTAATCAATAGCCTGACCCGAGTGTTTGACGTAATCAATAGCCTGGCCCGAGTGTTTGACGTAATCGATAGCCTGGCCCGAGTGTTTGACGTAATCAATAGCCTGACCCGAGTGTTTGACGTAATCGATAGCCTGGCCCGAGTGTTTGACGTAATCGATAGCCTGGCCCGAGTGTTTGACGTAATCGATAGCCTGGCCCGAGTGTTTGACGTAATCGATAGCCTGGCCCGAGTGTTTGACGTAATCAATAGCCTGACCCGAGTGTTTGACGTAATCAATAGCCTGGCCCGAGTGTTTGACGTAATCGATAGCCTGGCCCGAGTGTTTGACGTAATCGATAGCCTGGCCCGAGTGTTTGACGTAATCGATAGCCTGACCCGAGTGTTGGTGTAATCCCTCTCTCCCCTCCTCCCCCCTTCATTCTCTCTCTCCTTCCTCAATCTCCCTCCCTCCTTTCTCCTCCTCCCCTCCTCTCTCCAGGAGTCGGTGCGTAAAGCCCAGGAGGAGTTGACTAGACAGAAAGAGGTGATCGTAGCTCAGGACAAAGAGATCAAGGTATGTTTGACTACATTATTATCAATAGTACTGATGGTGTTATTACCATGTTGCTCATTACCCCTAAACTCTCTGCAAGTTGATGGACAGATGTCCCCTCTGCTTCCCAAGTTGATAGACCAGATGTCCCCTCTCCTTCAAGTTAATAGACCAGATGTCCCCTCTCCTTCCCAAGTTAATAGACCAGATGTCCCCTCTCCTTCCCAAGTTAATAGACCAGATGTCCCCTCTCCTTCCCAAGTTAATAGACCAGATGTCCCCTCTCCTTCCCAAGTTAATAGACCAGATGTCCCCTCTCCTTCCCAAGTTAATAGACCAGATGTCCCCTCTCCTTCAAGTTAATAGACCAGATGTCCCCTCTCCTTCCCAAGTTAATAGACCAGATGTCCCCTCTCCTTCCCAAGTTAGACCAGATGTCCCCTCTCCTTCCCAAGTTGATAGACCAGATGTCCCCTCTCCTCCAAGTTAATAGACCAGATGTCCCCTCTCCTCCAAGTTAATAGACCAGATGTCCCCTCTCCTTCCCAAGTTAATAGACCAGATGTCCCCTCTCCTTCAAGTTAATAGACCAGATGTCCCCTCTCCTTCCCAAGTTGATAGACCAGATGTCCCCTCTCCTCCAAGTTAATAGACCAGATGTCCCCTCTCCTCCAAGTTAATAGACCAGATGTCCCCTCTCCTTCCCAAGTTAATAGACCAGATGTCCCCTCTCCTTCCCAAGTTGATAGACCAGATGTCCCCTCTCCTCCAAGTTAATAGACCAGATGTCCCCTCTCCTTCAAGTTAATAGACCAGATGTCCCCTCTCCTTCCCAAGTTAATAGACCAGATGTCCCCTCTCCTCCAAGTTAATAGACCAGATGTCCCCTCTCCTTCCCAAGTTGATAGACCAGATGTCCCCTCTCCTCCAAGTTAATAGACCAGATGTCCCCTCTCCTTCCCAAGTTAATAGACCAGATGTCCCCTCTCCTCCGAGTTAATAGACCAGATGTCCCCTCTCCTTCCCAAGATGATAGACCAGATGTCCCCTCTCCTTCCCAAGTTAATAGACCAGATGTCCCCTCTCCTTCCCAAGTTAATAGACCAGATGTCCCCTCTCCTTCAAGTTAATAGACCAGATGTCCCCTCTCCTCCAAGTTAATAGACCAGATGTCCCCTCTCCTTCCCAAGTTGATAGACCAGATGTCCCCTCTGCTTCCCAAGTTCAAAAAGTGGGAGCACCCTGCAAAGTCGTGATTTGTCCAAATGATCAGTGATGAAAAGTCTGTACCTGAATAAAGTTCCTTGTTAGTGGACTCATTATGCACATAGAAACATAGGAAAAGGCACCAACTCCATGGCACACTAAAGATAGTTTCAGAACCGCAGACAACGACCACTATTACAACGCAGGAGAAAGTGCATTTGTTATAAAATAATATTACCATATACTATTTCAGTAGCACATGTCTTAGAGTGATGGACTGTGCCATCCCCACGGCCTCCACAATGGATCAGTCCACTCAGACAGGAGCCAATCAGACAGGTGTCCCCACGGCCTCCACAATGGATCAGTCCACTCAGACAGGAGCCAATCAGACAGGTGTCCCCACGGCCTCCATAATGGATCAGTCCACTCAGACAGGAGCCAATCAGACAGGTGTCCCCACGGCCTCCACAATGGATCAGTCCACTCAGACAGGAGCCAATCAGACAGGTGTCCCCACGGCCTCCACAATGGATCAGTCCACTCAGACAGGAGCCAATCAGACAGGTGTCCCCACGGCCTCCACAATGGATCAGTCCACTCAGACAGGAGCCAATCAGACAGGTGTCCCCACGGCCTCCACAATGGATCAGTCCACTCAGACAGGAGCCAATCAGACAGGTGTCTTGTGCCCCATAATCGTTTTTAAATACATTTGCGACTGCTAAACTAAATACATCTCTGTCAACCAACAGCCTATTGACCAAACAATCAGCCGGTCGACTAAATGGGATCAGTCCTAGTTGTCACTCACCTAATGAAGCCTAATATTGTGCCATTTTACAAGCATTTGGATGCTGAAAGTGCGAGCAGAAGTGCAAGAGAATATGCCTTTACCGCTCGTTCAGCGTGCCAAGCGATTGATCTTGTTGTTCGGCATGAAAATGACTTGTAGATCAATGACTGTCAGCGCCGATTCATGCTCAGTCCGACACTGAAGGAGAGGACGCATCGGTTGTCACAAAAGATGAGAGGTGTTTTCAGAAGATAGAAAGTCATTTGTGCAAAAAAAAATGTTTGAACCATTCTTAACGTTTTGAATGGATTTTCTGACCGGTGCGTGCTACATATGGATCGGTTTGGGGTCCTGCGGACCAATGCACTCTACTGTATCTTAAACATTTGAATCGCAGGACCGATGGGTATCGGCTAATTGTTACATCCATAGTATCTACAACTGAATTAAACGGTATCCTACACCCAACATTTTTAAAGATTTTTTCCCCAGACCTCAAGTAGTCTCCTGGTGTGGTTTTAAACATTGTTGTGGACTTAAAAGTGTGATTTTGAGAGTGAAAACATGAAGAAGAAGAAAAAATGAAACTTGGAAAAACAAAATGGAGAAAATGTTCTAGGGCCCTAGAGACGCCACGATACCAGTCGTTATGTGCATCTGGCCATGAGAGATTATTGTAGCCTCTAATCTAGGATCAGATCATTTTCTAAAAATATCTCATTTCTACCAACTCTTATGAGCTACTTTGACAATATCATTTCATGTTCCATGCCAACAAAGCGTGTGTGTGTGTGTGTGTGTGTGTGTATTCCAGGGTAAGAGTACAGAAGCCAACCATATGAGAGAGAAAACCAATGAGTCTCAGCTGAAGATTAAAGAGTTGGAACACAACATCAGTAAACACCGTAAAGACAGTCAGGACGCTGCTGCCAAGGTACATTTTACTGATCAACTCTTCTTTCTCATCTCTTTATTTTGTTCACATTCTCTCTGTCTGTTTCTCTCTTAATGTCTCTTCAGAATAGATCACTAAATCAGAGCATGAAATGGGATCTAGTCTTCTGAGTGAGCTTCTTCCTTCTGTTAGGGGAACATGAGAGAGAGAGAGAGGCATGTTCTGCTAGCCAGACTAACATCTCTCTCTCCATCCCTCTCTCTTTATCTCCATCCCTCTCTCTCTCCCTGTCTCCTCTCTCTCCATCCCTCTCTTTCTTTCTCTCTCTCTCTATCTATCCCTGTCTCCTCTCTCTCCATCCCTCTCTTTCTTTCTCTCTCTCTCTATCTATCCCTGTCTCCTCTCTCTCCATCCCTCTCTTTCTTTCTCTCTCTCTCTATCTATCCCTGTCTCCTCTCTCTCCACCCCTCTCTTTCTTTCTCTCTCTCTCTATCTATCCCTGTCTCCTCTCTCTCCACCCATCCCTCCCTCTCTCCAGGTGTCTCGTATGTTAGAGGAACATGAGTGGATCAGTCAGGAGAGAGGCCTGTTCGGCCAGCCCAACACGGGATACGACTTCAAGGTGAACAACCCTAAAGAGGCGGGCCAGAGGCTGAGGAAGCTGGAAGAGTCCAAGACCAGACTGGAGAGATCTGTCAACAAGAGAGCCATGAACATGTTGAGTCAAGCTGAGGAGAGGGTGAGTAGAGGGAGGGAGGGAGAGAGAGAGGGTGGAGGAGAGATCTGTCAACAAGAGAGCCATGAACATGCTGAGTCAAGCTGAGGAGAGGGTGAGTAGAGGAGGAGGGGGAGAGAGGTGGAGGAGAGATCTGTCAACAAGAGAGCCATGAACATGTTGAGTCAAGCTGAGGAGAGGGTGAGTAGAGGGAGGGAGGGAGAGAGAGAGAGAGGGTGGAGGAGAGATCTGTCAACAAGAGAGCCATGAACATGCTGAGTCAAGCTGAGGAGAGGGTGAGTAGAGGGAGGGAGGGAGGGAGGGAGAGAGAGGGTGGAGGAGAGATCTGTCAACAAGAGAGCCATGAACATGTTGAGTCAAGCTGAGGAGAGGGTGAGTAGAGGGAGGGAGGGAGAGAGAGAGGGTGGAGGAGAGATCTGTCAACAAGAGAGCCATGAACATGTTAGTAAGCTGAGAGAGGGTGAGTAGAGGGAGGGAGGGAGGAGAGAGAGAGAGGGTGGAGGAGAGATCTGTCAACAAGAGAGCCATGAACATGTTGAGTCAAGCTGAGGAGAGGGTGAGTAGAGGGAGGGAGGGAGAGAGAGAGGGTGGAGGAGAGATCTGTCAACAAGAGAGCCATGAACATGTTGAGTCAAGCTGAGGAGAGGGTGAGTAGAGGGAGGGAGGGAGAGAGAGAGAGGGTGAGTAGAGGGAGGGAGGGAGAGAGAGAGGGTGGAGGAGAGATCTGTCAACAAGAGAGCCATGAACATGTTGAGTCAAGCTGAGGAGAGGGTGAGTAGAGGGAGGGAGGGAGAGAGAGAGGGTGGAGGAGAGGGTGAGTAGAGGGAGGGAGGGAGAGAGAGAGGGTGAGTGTGTGTGTGTGTGTGTGTGTGTTACCTTTTGGATCTTGGATCAAATCTATTTTGACCCCTCCTTCCCCTCTTGGGCTCTTCTTGAGGTTCTGTCAGATTTCAATAGGTAATGGTAGCACCCTTTTGATATGATTGGAGGAGAGTTGAGAACGTGACCCTTGACCCTATTTTGACCTAACTCCCCCTTCCATCCATCAGTATAATGACCTGATGAAGAAGAAGAGGATCGTGGAGAATGACAAGTCGAAGATCCTCCAGACAATAGAGGAGCTGGACCAGAAGAAGAAGGAGGCCCTCAACATCGCCTGGCAGAAGGTCTGTCTGTCTCTGTCTGTCTGGCAGAAGGTCTGTCTCTGTCTGTCTGGCAGAAGGTCTGTCTGGCAGAAGGTCTGTCTCTGTCTGTCTGGCAGAAGGTCTGTCTCTGTAATGTGTGTCTGAAGGTCTGTCTCTGTCTGTCTGGCAGAAGGTCTGTCTCTGTAATGTGTGTCTGAAGGTCTGTCTCTGTCTGTCTGGCAGAAGGTCTGTCTCTAATGTGTGTCTATCTGGTAGAAGGTCTGTCTCTGTCTGTCTGGCAGAAGGTCTGTCTCTGTCTGTCTGGCAGAAGGTCTGTCTCTGTCTGTCTGGCAGAAGGTCTGTCTCTGTCTGTCTGGCAGAAGGTCTGTCTCTGTCTGTCTGGCAGAAGGTCTGTCTGTCTGGCAGAAGGTCTGTCTCTGTCTGTCTGGCAGAAGGTCTGTCTCTGTCTGTCTGGCAGAAGGTCTGTCTCTGTCTGTCTGGCAGAAGGTCTGTCTCTGTAATGTGTGTCTGAAGGTCTGTCTCTGTCTGTCTGGCAGAAGGTCTGTCTGTCTGTCTGTCAGAAGGTCTGTCTCTGTAATGTGTGTCTGAAGGTCTGTCTCTAATGTGTGTCTATCTGGTAGAAGGTCTGTCTCTGTCTGTCTGGCAGAAGGTCTGTCTCTGTCTGTCTGGCAGAAGGTCTGTCTGTCTGTCTGGCAGAAGGTCTGTCTCTGTCTGTCTGGCAGAAGGTCTGTCTCTGTCTGTCTGGCAGAAGGTCTGTCTCTGTCTGTCTGGCAGAAGGTCTGTCTCTGTCTGTCTGGCAGAAGGTCTGTCTCTGTCTGTCTGGCAGAAGGTCTGTCTCTGTAATGTGTGTCTGAAGGTCTGTCTCTGTCTGTCTGGCAGAAGGTCTGTCTCTGTCTGTCTGGCAGAAGGTCTGTCTCTGTCTGTCTGGCAGAAGGTCTGTCTCTGTCTGTCTGGCAGAAGGTCTGTCTGTCTGTCTGGCAGAAGGTCTGTCTCTGTCTGTAATGTGTGTGATTGAAAAATGTCTAACGATACAGGACCATGTTATGTGAAATCAGTAAAAAGTTGTGGTAAAAATGCTGTCTTTCTGCTTTTATCACAAGACTGCGTTAGCCCTCTGAGCCAAAGCCTAGACATTATTTCTAGGAGCTAACAGGAGCTAAGTCTTCAGGTCTCTGACAAAGTGACTCATCAAACCACCTCCATTACACTCCTCTGTCTCCTCTCCCTTTCTCTCTCTCCTCTCTCTCCCTCTGTCTCCAGGTGAATAAAGACTTTGGTAGTATCTTCTCCACCCTGCTGCCGGGGGCTGATGCCCGCCTGGCCCCCCCTGAAGGCTGTGGGGCCCTTGAGGGCCTGGAGTTCAAGGTGGCTCTGGGAAACACATGGAAGGAGAACCTCACTGAACTCAGCGGAGGACAGCGGTACGGGGAGCTGGATTTAATCATTCACTTATTGGTTATTGATTATGTATTGACACCCGCATTAGTATTGTGTGTGATTTGTGCTACTAAAGGCTGTGTTTACCCAGATCAACTCTGAAAAAGAGCTGATGTGAAAAGATCTGATTTGATTGGCCAAATTGACCAATTAGTGGGAAAGAAATCAGAACAGGGCTGCCTGTGTAAACGCAGCCAAAAGGTGTCCAAGGTCAGATGATTGATCAGACGGCTCTATTGATTGGCTAGTGATCATTAACACCAGCTTTGATTTGATTCTGTTGAAGTGGACTCAGTAGATGAACAGAAGGATCCTCAGTGGCCGAACGCATTCACTGGGTGTGTATGTTGCAGGTCTCTGGTAGCCCTGTCTCTGATCCTGGCCATGCTGCTGTTTAAACCAGCTCCTATCTACATATTGGATGAGGTGGATGCTGCTCTGGACCTCTCTCACACGCAGAATATAGGACAGATGCTGAGAACACACTTCACACACTCCCAGGTAACACACACACCTGTCCCACACACACCTGTCCTACACACACACCTGTCCCACACACACCTGCCATATAAAGTATCCTAATAGAACCCACTTTATAATGGCTACATTTCATAAATGTCTTTGTCTCACCTAAAGCCTCTGCAGTTTGTGGTGGTGTCTCTGAAGGATGGCATGTTCACCAACGCCAACGTTCTGTTCAAGACCAAGTTCGTAGACGGGGTGTCCGCCGTGTCCCGTACCACCCAGGCCCAACCAGACCAGAACCAGACCCACAAGGGACAGCGACAAGGCCCGTCTCAAAGGCCGCAGGCACGAAAAACTCACCGCTAACGTCTGTAGCTAGCGAGGGGCTTACTGATGCTAGAGGTTTCTACGTGTCTGTTTGGGTTCATCACCAAAGCGTTTCTATGGTTATTTTGCTGTCCATTCCACTAGCCAGGGAGCTAGCCTTTTGGCTTAACATAATGAAACCTAAATATATGGCAATTATACTTTTGTCTGTGTGTCTGAAATCTACTGTTCGGCACCATATGTGAGTATTTTAATGTCTGTTACTTTCTTCACTGTCTTGGGGGGGGGGGACATGTTTCTACAGCGGAATTTGTAATCCAGTAAATGTGTTTCTGTTTAAAATAAAGCTGCTTTCACATAAAGACCATCTTGTCAGTTTGAACTTTTTATTAGTAGTTTAAAACCAAATAATGACTCCTCAAAGCTCCAGGTAGTTTTTATTTCATTTAGGGACAAATTCACAAGAATTACACACCTCCCTCTCACACCACTGTTCATTGTTGGGTTATCAACGTTTCTGAAAAAATATTTTTTACACCCTTTTGTTTTAAACATGCAAACTGGGGGAGGGAGAGAAGTGAAACACCAGATCAGACAAAACATCCCTTAAATCACTGGTCACCAACTCCAGTCCTGAAGAGCTCTTTCTCCAACCCAGCACTAGGTAATAGGGGTGTAACGATCCATCTACTACATCGATCTGTGCTCAGCGAGTTGGCCTTTTGGACAACATATATCGATCTAACATCGTTTTAAAATGTAATAAATCGATTGTATCGATACTTGGAAATAACCCATTGATTTAAGCACGTCAGACTTTATATGGATGTTTTTCTTAGCACTTTTAATGATAAAGGCTTTAAACATTACTCATTCAGTCTGCCTATCCGTGACGTCATCGCGCCAACAGCGCGCAAAGGCGCAAAGACAACAAAACAGCATGGCGGACTACAGAGGAGAAGCCGACGAGCGAGAAATTATCAAGCCACCATTGCGGTCCTTACAGAAACAGGAATCTAGGAAACTTCACCTGCACTGTCCAGTATTCAGGTATTTATTTCAGTCACACTGGTTGAATTTTTTGCTAAAGGTTACTGAATCGATTTCAAGTCACTGAATCGTTTGCGATCGTATCGTTCTAAATGAACCAATATCGTCCCTTGAATCGTATATCGACAACCACGAATCGTGATACAAATCGAATCGTTGTTAAACGCAATCGTTACACCCCTACTAGGTAACGTTAACTATCAAGACCAGTGCTTGACTTGGGCAGGAGCTCAAATGTCCTACTGCTGGACTCCTGCACCTGAATATAAACCGTACCGGCACCTGTTTCAGTCCAAGTCGAGTTCTGATCCAAACCAGGTGTTGGTGCTGGGTTGGAGTAAAAGCCTGCACCCACCCAGTAGATCAGGGTGTCAAACTCATTCCGCGGAGGGCCGTGTCCGCGAGGTTTCTCCTTTCAGTGAAGACGTAGACAACCAGGTGAGGAGCTCTTGACTCATTTAGTGACCTTTAATTCATCAATCAAAAACCCCTAAGACACTCCTCCGCCCTCCGCGGAATGAGTCGAACACGTTCCGGTAGGTTGTTGATGTGTTGGCTAGTACTGGGCTGGAACAAACCCTGCTCACACAGTCGCGCTCCAGGACCAGGCGTCGAACAACCAATGTGTTAAATAAAGTTGCAGTATCATCTGGTTCACGTCCCAATATGGCCCCCATCTTCCCACTAGTAGGGGTATAGGGTGCCATTTGGGACGTTCACTAGTAGGTCTGTACTGGCTGCAGCCAGCAGAGAAAGAAGGAACCTGTTTAGGAGCCGTTACACAGCACCCTATTCCCTCATCTGGGTTAACTACTGGCGGTGACTTTATCTGGCCCCTCGAGTATATAAAAAAAAAAAAAAAAGTTTTTTGGGTTTGACATAAGACTGTAAAAACCAGCTCCAAGTGATTTTATTTGGGGAAATCTGTTCCAAAGCCTAAGAGATGTATGTGATCGTATACAAAACGTGCAAGGTTTGAAATGATTGCCGGGGTCAAATTATTATATCAATTCGGTCTACTAGGCCACTCGACCATCCGCTCAAGAAAAAAAAAGAAATAAAAATCGTCCCGCGGCTGAATCTAGTTGATACCTGGACTATATAGTGCACTACTTTAGACCAGAGAGTCCTATCGGACCTGGTCAACAGTAGTGCACTGTAAAGGGGTTCAGGTCAACAGTAGTGCACTATAAAGGGGTTCAGGTCAACAGTAGTGCACTGTAAAGGGTTCAG
>NC_059226.1:38551262-38660231 GCF_020615455.1 Coregonus clupeaformis | reverse complement strand
TACACTCTACTTACACTCTCTACTTACACTCTACTTACACTTAAGCCTACTTACACTCTCTACTTACACTGTCTACTTACACTCTCTACTTACACTGTCTACTTACACTCTCTACTTACACTGTCTACTTACACTCTCACTTACACTGTCTACTTACACTCTACTTACACTGTCTACTTACACTCTCTACTTCTATCAACTCTCTTTTCGTATGAAAAGTCCCACCCCTCTTCTCTCTGTATATAAAGAAAAGTGTGCATCTGTCTGTCATTCAGTTAAAGTAAACAAGTGCAGCTCCCACCAGTCTTCAACACAAACCATCCTTCCTGTATCTCTGCTGCTGCTGCTGCTGGCAGGGCCATTCTGTGAAAATATGATTAACTGAAAATTGAATACTGATTTGTTTGTTTTGTTTTAAAGGTGTGTTCTGTCAGACTGAGCTCACACAGCCAGGTTACATGACCCCGCAGCCTGGACAGCCTCTGACCCTGTTTTGTGAGGTCTCTGGGTATCAGTAACCAGCACCTACTGTACAGCTTTGGATTCCACAGTCTGCAGGAAAAACACTGGAGTGGATTGGAGTAATTTGTTATGATGAAAGCACAGTTTATAAAGATTCACTGAAACACAAGTTCAGCATCACCAGAGACACTTCCAGCAACACGTTGTTTTTAACAGGACAGAGTCTGCAGACCGAAGACACAGCTGTGTATTATTGTGCTCGAAGACCACAGTGATACAAACCAGGACAGGACCTGTACAAAAAATGAATATGTATGCGAATCAAGCGCAAGTGCAACATATGGCCCTCAGTGATTCAATATAATATAATAATATCAATCGAAGAACTGGTCTTAAAATAAAACTTCTTATTGATACATTGGCACAATAAGTGGCTATGTCACTATTACATGAACACCTTGAGTCTTCTACCAAAACATTTCTCAACAGAACCAAGAGATGTAGTATTTAGACCACTAGAGCTACAGGGAGAGACATTTAACACCATAGAGATGCAAATGTATTTCTCCTCCCATTTCAGTAGTCTGATATAAGTGCCCTCCACAGACCATCTCCTCAGTCACGACAACCACTCCCAGTCTGTGCTCCTACTTTTACAGAATTTTTAGATCCGTCCCACAATGAGAGTTCTAGAATATGTGTTTCTACTGGCTCTCATCTCAGGTGAGTTAACTGGAGTTATTTCTGTCCAGTGAAAGAGAGAGGAGAAGAGCAATACTATTTGGCTGGTGGGTGATAGTCATCTAAACTCTCTGTCTGTTTTTCAGCTGTTCAGGGGCAGTCACTCACCTCCTCTGAGCCAGAGGTGAGGAGACCTGGAGAGTCAGTAACACTGTCCTGTGCTGTGTCTGGAATCTCCATGGATAGCAACTGGATGCAATGGATCCGTCAGAAACCAGGGAAAGGACTTCAGTGGATTGGATTCATTGACACTGGAACCACTGCTTACTATGCCCAGTCCCTCCAGGGCCAGTTCACCATCACCAAAGACAACTCCAAAAACCAGCTCTACTTAAAGATAAACAGCCTGAAGACTGAAGACTATGCTGTTTATTATTGTGCCAGAGACACAGTGACACAGGATCCTGCAGCGCCAGACAAAAACGGATCAACACTGATCCCAATATGAGAGGCAATGAGGCGCATCTGTTATTCAGACACACTCTCTATGAGTGAGCAGAAGTACTCAACAGTAGTGGAAAAAACACTGATATCAATATTATCTTCATAAAATAATCCATACACAATATAACCTTGAAAAGCACATTATTTACATTAACCCAAAGTCAACTTTATAGAATTGAGTTCATATTAGCTATTACGTTTTGAGTATCTTTATCGGACAGAATTATATTAATGTGATCAACAAACAGAAACATACACAAACTAAAAACAGTAATGGATCAATTATAGATCCTTGGGGAACTCCACAATAGATTCCCAAGAGGAGCTAAGCAGTAAGAGATACATCTAATTAAATACTAATTGTATTGTCCCACATAGGGAAATGTGCTTGTTTCTGTGCTGTTCAAAATTGTATAAAATACTAAACATATCTAGTCTGAACATCTCATATGAAACATCTGAACTACAGAGAGTAGAATAAAGGACAGGGAGGAGAGAATCAAGGAATAGAACAGAATATCCCTGTCAGGATATTTAAACCTCTGGAGGACGGTCTATACAAAGTCTCCCTCCCCTTCCTCCCTTTATAATCAGACACTCAGATCTGGACTTCTCGTTATAGGCAGCTTTGACTGATATTACAACATTACAAGTACTGTACTAACTAATACTGAACAATGGAACTGATGATTGTCTGGAGTTTAGTAGTCATGGTGATGTCCATACACAGTAAGTGAGAGTGTGTTATATTCCCT
This sequence comes from Coregonus clupeaformis, assembly GCF_020615455.1. Taxonomy (NCBI): domain Eukaryota; kingdom Metazoa; phylum Chordata; class Actinopteri; order Salmoniformes; family Salmonidae; genus Coregonus; species Coregonus clupeaformis. Next base: position 38,657,829 of record NC_059226.1, on the reverse strand, counting down.
AGAACAGTACAAGTGTTCAGTAAACATCTTGTGTGTTATGTTCACTATACACGTGTTCAGTAAACATCTTCTACACAGAGCATCATGTCCTTGTTTCAAAACTAATTATTAAGAACAGATAACTAAAACATAGGGGTGGGTGGAAATGTTAATACTATTAATAATAATAATAATAATAATAATAATACATGGGACTTTTTTTCAAGGACATAAAACATATTATTGATACATTGGCACAATTAGTGGCTATGTCACTATTACATGAACACCTTGAGTCTTCACCAAAACATTTCTCAACAGTACCAAGAGATGTAGTATTTAGACCACTAGAGCTACAGGGAGAAACGTTTAACACCATAGAGATGCAAATGTGTGTCTGTTCATGTATACCCAAGGTCTCCTCCCATTTCAGTAGACTGATATAACGGTCCTCCACAGACCATCTCCCTCAGTCACAACAACCACTCCCAGTCTGCGCTCCTGCTTTTAAAGAACCTTAGAACTCTCCCACAATGACAGTTCTAGAATGTGTGTTCCTCTTAGCTCTTATCTCAGGTGAGTTAACTGGAGTTATTTCTGTCCAGTGTATGATATAGGAGAGGAGCTGTGCTACTTGGCTGGTGGGTCATGTTCATCTCAACTCTCTGTCTGTTTTTCAGCTGTTCAGGGGCAGTCACTCACCTCCTCTGAGCCAGTGGTGAACATACCTGGAAAGTCAATAACACTGTCCTGTTCTGTATCTGGACTACCACTGAGCTGGTTACACTGGATCCGTCAGAAACCAGGGAAAGGTCTAGAGTGGATTGGGCGCATTGACAGCGGCACTGGCACTATATTTGCCCAGTCTCTCCAGGGCCAGTTCACCATCACCAAAGACAGCTCCAAAAACCAGCTGTACTTAGAGGTGAAAAGCCTGAAGCCTGAAGACTCTGCAGTTTATTATTGTGCCAGAGACACAATGACACAGGAGCCTGCAGCGCCGTACAAAAACTGATCAACACTGATAAGAGGCAGTGAGGCATGTCTGTTCTTTAAACACACACACACGTACACCACTCAACAGTAGTGGAAAACACACTGTCCACTGATGTCAATGTTATAAACATAAAACATCCACACTCATTATAAACAGTGAAAAGCACACTATTTACATTAAATACAGAAGTACATTTTATGCAACTCAATCTTCATAATATTTATTACGTTTTGAGCATCTTTGGACAGAATTATATTAATGTGATCAGCAAACAGAAATACATTTAAACTAAAAACAGTAATGAACCAATTATAGACCCTTGAGGAACTCCACAATAGACTCCCAAGAGGGGATACTAGTTATATGGTCCCACATAGGCAAATATTATTCTTTCTGTGCTGTTCAGCATTTTATAAAAGACTAAAAATATCTAGTCTGAACATCCCATATAAAACATCTGAAACACAGAGAGAAGAATGAAGGATATGGAGGGTATCAATGAATAGAGCAGAAGATATATACCGATGTTGAGAATTTTCATGCCAACCTGTAGCGTATTTCAAGGTTTAAAAAGGCTTCTAAAGTTTTACATTTCCACTTTAAAATGTCGGACTTGATTTACCCTAACGAAAAATGCAGCACCCCCAAAAAATTAAATAAATGTATTACAATCCACATAACAATTCACATTTCCTGTTGCTGCAGGATTATTTTCCTGCTATAGAAAACTGGCTCAAATTAAGATCCTACGTCTGTATCCCTCTCAGTCTCTATTTAAACCTCTAGAGCAGGGTTTCCCAAACTCGGTCCTGGGGCCCCCCCTGGGTGCACATTTTGGTTTTAGCCCTAGCACTACACAGCTGATTCAGATAATCAAAGATTGCTGATGAGTAGGTTATTTGAATCAGCTGTGTAGTGTTAGTGCAAAAATCAAAATGTGCACCCAGGGGGGCAGGACTGAGTTTGGGAAACCCTATTCTAGAGGACGGTCTACAGTGGGGAAAAAAAGTATTTAGTCAGCCACCAATTGTGCAAGTTCTCCCACTTAAAAAGATGAGAGAGGCCTGTAATTTTCATCATAGGTACACGTCAACTATGATAGACAAATTGAGAAAAAAAAATCCAAAAAATCACATTGTAGGATTTTTTATGAATTTATTTGCAAATTATGGTGGAAAATAAGTATTTGGTCAATAACAAAAGTTTCTCAATACTTTGTTATATACCCTTTGTTGGCAATGACACAGGTCAAACGTTTTCTGTAAGTCTTCACAAGGTTTTCACACACTGTTGCTGGTATTTTGGCCCATTCCTCCATGTAGATCTCCTCTAGAGCAGTGATGTTTTGGGGCTGTCGCTGGGCAACACAGACTTTCAACTCCCTCCAAAGATTTTCTATGGGGTTGAGATCTGGGAGACTGGCTAGGCCACTCCAGGACCTTGAAATGCTTCTTACGAAGCCACTCCTTCGTTGCCCGAGGCGGTGTGTTTGGGATCATTGTCATGCTGAAAGACCCAGCCACGTTTCATCTTCAATGCCCTTGCTGATGGAAGGAGGTTTTCACTCAAAATCTCACGATACATGGCCCCATTCATTCTTTCCTTTACACAGATCAGTCGTCCTGGATCCCTTTGCAGAAAAAACAGCCCCAAAGCATGATGTTTCCACCCCCATGCTTCACAGTAGGTATGTGGTGTTCTTTGGATGCAACTCAGCATTCTTTGTCCTCCAAACACGACGAGTTGAGTTTTTACCAAAAAGTTATATTTTGGTTTCATCTGACCATATGACATTCTCCCAATCCTCTTCTGGATCATCCAAAAACACTCTAGCAAACTTCAGACGGGCCTGGACATGTACTGGCTTAAGCAGGGGGACACGTCTGGCACTGCAGGATTTGAGTCCCTGGCGGCGTAGTGTGTTACTGATGGTAGGCTTTGTTACTTGGTCCCAGCTCTCTGCAGGTCATTCACTAGGTCCCCCCGTGTGGTTCTGGGATTTTTGCTCACCATTCTTGTGATCATTTTGACCCCACGGGGTGAGATCTTGCGTGGAGCCCCAGATCGAGGGAGATTATCAGTGGTCTTGTATGTCTTCCATTTCCTAATAATTGCTCCCACAGTTGATTTCTTCAAACCAAGCTGCTTACCTATTGCAGATTCAGTCTTCCCAGCCTGGTGCAGGTCTACAATTTTGTTTCTGGTGTCCTTTGACAGCTCTTTGGTCTTGGCCATAGTGGAGTTTGGAGTGTGACTGTTTGAGGCTGTGGACAGGTGTCTTTATACTGATAACAAGTTCAAACAGGTGCCATTAATACAGGTAACGAGTGGAGGACAGAGGAGCCTCTTAAAGAAGAAGTTACAGGTCCGTGAGAGCCAGAAATCTTGCTTGTTTGTAGGTGACCAAATACTTATTTTCCACCATAATTTGCAAATAAATTCATTAAAAATCCTACAATGTGAATTTCTGGAATTTTTTTTCTCAATTTGTCTGTCATAGTTGACGTTTACCTATGATGAAAATTACAGGCCTCTCTCATCTTTTTAAGTGGAGAACTTACACAATTGGTGGCTGACTAAATACTTTTTTCCCCACTGTATGCCAAGTCTCCTTCCCCTTCATCCCTTTATAATCAGACACTCAGTTCTGGCCTTCTCGTTATAGGCAGCTTAGACTGACATTACAACAAGTCCTGTATTAACTAATACTGATCAATAAAACAGATGATTATCTGGAGTTTAGTTCTCATGGTGATGTCCATACACAGTAAGTAAAACATTACACATTGGTGACCGAAGAATGGCTGAGTGGTTAAATCGACATCAGTGTAAATACCACATCTTCAACAGAGTGTTACATTTTTTTTTTGTGCAGGTGTTTGTTGAGATCAAAAATCAAATCAAATCAAATTTTATTGGTCACATGCGCCGAATACAACAGGTGCAGACATTACAGTGAAATGCTTACTTACAGCCCCTTAACCAACAGTCGCTGGGCATAAGGCTGGATCAGTCTCCTCCTCAGGTGAAAAGACCTGGAGACACTGTTAAATTGTCCTGTAAAACCTCTGGTTTCTCAATGAGTGGATACTGGATACCCTGGATGAGGCAGAACCCAGGCAAAGCCACGGAGTGGATCAGGGGAATGAATAGCAATTCTCCAGTCAGGCACAGATGTTATCTATGCGGACTCCCTGAAAGGCCAGTTCACTCTGACTGAGGACGTCTCCACAAGAACACAGTTCTTAGAGGTCAAGAGTCTGAGATCAGAGGACTCTGCTGTTTATTATTGTGCTCGAGATAAACACTGACCGCAGATGGTGAAGCAGCTGTATAAAAACCCACACCCCCTAACAACATGGATAGCTGGTGTACTATTTCCTCTCTTTGTGTCACACTAGAATAATACTGAGTATCATTACTGTAAATAATACAACAACAATATAACAAAGCACTACACTATAAAAGAGATCAGCCTCTAACATTCCAACTATCTCTTGCCCAGTCAGGTCAAGTTTTCTTGTTGTCACATGAACAAGTATTTAAAGGCCCAGCCGCAGTCAAAAAACGTGATTTCCTGTGTTTTATATATATTTTTTCCACACAATTATGATAATGCCATATTAGTTTAAGAGCTTTTTGAAAAGACCGCCTGAAATTTCAGCCTGTTTTGGCGGGAGGGAGTTTTGGCCTTCCATGGTGACATCACCATGCAGTAAATTAGTTAACAGACCAATAAGAAGGAGAGTTTGAAACCTCTCTGCCAATAACAACACTTTTTCTGTTTTCCCCTCCCACTCAGACCACTCCCAGATAGTCCTAGCAAAAATCATGCTTGAGAAATTGCTCTTTGCTATAAAGCTTTTATTTAATTTTTTTGACCGTTTTCATTGAAAACAATCACAGTATGGTTCTTAATATTTACACAGAAAATATTTCATATTTAACAAACTATTGAGGCCATATGAACCTGTTTCCCGTCTCTGAATTCTCTATTTAATCTTTGTGTGATCTTCCCACCCTGTGAGGAGGAGTCAATGCAAAACTCTGACGTCTTCCATCACTACTTATCTCACTGCAGAGTGGAGGAGAGGACTGAAGCTCTGACTAGACTGAGGAACAGAGACACACCATAACTACTAATAGTTCATCATGACATTTAATATTGTGGTTCTACTGATGACAATAGGCTTGATAGGTGAACATGTTTAGACTGATAGATGAGTCTGTGCTCCACATGGCATTAACAAAACACACACTGGTCGACACATACCATACTCCCATAGACAGGTGATATGCTTAGTTATTACTAAAATAATATATTAAAGACATACCTGCCATTTTTATATAAGAATATGAATAAAAGTCATGAAACTCAACAATATAAATTAAAAATCTTAAATATTTATAGAAACTTGAGGCACACCAACAGACAGATTGCTATTCTGATTTTGTGCCTTTCAAAGAAACATTGAAGACCATAATAATTGTGTTAATAATAATAACGTTCAGCAAACAAAAAGAGAATCCAAAGTTCAATCAATGTTGTATTTAATTTAATTGTTCATGTTGCAGGTTAATGCAGCTTATAACAGTCATACTTACTCAATCTACTGAATGTGTCACTGTGTTACAAGTTATTTGAGTTTTCCTTCTTATGCAGTACCAACTCGCTCACCTTTGTGCAACATGTCTCTTCTCCCTGTATATAAAGAGGAATATTTGTCTCTTCACAGTAGGAGTAAACAAGTGCAGTTCCCATAGGTTCAGCTTCAACACAAACCATGTTCTTTGCATCTCTGATGCTGCTGCTGGCAGCTGCTTTCTGTGAGTTTTTGGGACTGATACATCAGTTATAATCAGGACAATAGTAGCCAGTAAAATGTGATAGATAGATAGGCAATATAATTTAAATAGCTAAATACTGTACTATAGAGTATGTAAACTTACTATACAGCAGGGTTCCCCAACTGGGGAACCTCAGGATGAATTGTGGGTTATTATATTTGAATCCCAAGATTTCTGGGCAACAAAAAGAAAGAAAACGATTTAAAAAATAGTACTTTTTTATTTTTGGGACATAAAATATTGTAGAAACACCCACAAATCAGCTCCAAGTGATTTTAACTTTTCCAATGTATTCCCAAGCATAATAGAGAGCTGCATAATAGCGAGATGTATGTGATCGTATACAAATGTAAGAAGGTTTGCAATGATTATGTTTTAGTCAAATATGATATCTGTTTGGGCTTCTTGGCGGTCAATTTGCAGTCTACAAATTATTTGTAATTATGTTCCGGCCCCTGACCATCTGCTCAAACGTTGTGGGGGCTTTGGGGAGGGTTGTGTGGTTTCTTATTGGGTACAGGGGAGGGTAGTGCACATTTTCCCTGGTTTACATTCAGTCTTTTGCAGGTTTTACTGTATAATTTCATAGCAAATTTCCTCATCTGCTTGCATGCACTCTCCCTATATCAAGGTGTTTTGGTACTTCCCTTATGCACTACACTTTTCTGCATGTTAACTTTTACTATACCACAGGTCAATATAGTCTACCAGTCTAACTGTCCATCCTCCCCTCTATCCACAATTCATAGTGACAATAGTGGTAGGTGGATCATTTGTCCAGATCTGCAATACGTTAACAAGCAATCATACCACACATGAAAGCATTCAAAGCGGCATACATTTTCAATATGAATCCACAAAAACAAACAGGAATAGCTGACAGGCAGCGGAGAGGCCAGGTGCATTATTGCACATGAAGGAAGAAGACATGAGACACGCAGCTCAAAAGCTCCAATACTAATCTTGTTTAGGGACAATACAATTATCCTACCTAGACTGGCAAAATTCTACTCTAGGCTGCAGTGAAAATGTCATTTGAATAACGGCGCAGAAGCCCTGTGATTTGAATGTTTCATTCCATTTGGATCAGTTGTGGGTCTACTCTAGACATTTTATACGGTCTAGAAAGGCACAGTAGCAGGCCAGTCTGGATGTATTTTTACTTTTGATACTGAGATGCGCTGTCTGTTGCGGATCATCATTCTCCCAAGTAGTCCTAGAATAATGTTGCTACATATGCTCTGGCAGGCCCAGTTATTCAGGAAAGCAATGTGTGCTCTGTCTCCTCTCCAATCCATGCAGCTATATAATCAAATTAACCAGGTTTCCATCCAACCTTTTTATGCAAGTAAAGTCCATGTCGGATAACAAATGTCACGACATCATGGAAAAGCATGCAGTTTATTAGGGTACAGATGAAATAAGTTGTGATGAACTTCACAGGGTGGTGAAAGTGAACGGATGAGCTTGATACTCCTTTCAATAAATATTGAGGGTCTTATTCTGGTGACATGATGATCGATGCTTGGTGCCGCTTTGACAAATAAAATTAATCTTGCACTTTGGTCCATAATAACCAATAATAACCATAGGCTATACACACAATGTATCTGCGAGCTGTTGACTAGAGCACACGTGCCAATACCAGAGTTGGCCACATTCGCTATACCTACTCAACATCTCTGAATTCCCACCCAGTGAGGAGGAGTCAATGCAAAACTCTGAGCTCTTCCATCACTACTTATCTCACTGCAGAGTAGAGGAGAGGGACTGAAGCTCTGACTAGTAGACTGAGTGATAGACATTGACAATAGTCTAACATGTTTAACAAAGATTACATAATAGGGCTACTGCTACTGGTTATAGGACTGTCAGGTAAACACTTTGTTTTACTTTCAACAGATGGTTGTGTGTCCTTAAAAACTTTGGTTCAAGTTTGAAATACTCTCTTTTTTATCAACAGGTGTTCAAGGTGAGACACTGATTAAAAAAAGCCTGGAGAATCCCACCAACTGACTTGTACAGCCTCTGGTTACTGGATGGCTTGGATCAGACAGGCTCCTGGGAAAGGACTGGGTTGCAATTATTACTGGCAGTGATGGTGGTATCACTTACTACTCCCAGTAAGTTCAGGGTCAGTTCACCACCTTCAGAAACAATAGAAAGCTGCAGGTGTATCTCCAGATGAACAGTCTGAAGACTGAAGACTATATGCTGTTTATTATTGTGCCAAAGACACAGTGACACAGGAGGCTGCAGCACCGTACAAAAACTGATCAAGCACATCTGTGAGACAGACACACTGAGTATCCAGCATAAATTCCTAGTGTATTCAAAGCATCTCTTTCCTAATCAAGCTCAATGCAGTTTAAACCACTCCTCTGCCCATGTGCTGTTAGTCAGTCAATATCTTTCAGAAAGGAAACACCATGTGTACGTTTATCCATTTATTCGAAAAGATCACAACACATACAGTGGGGGAAAAAAGTATTTAGTCAGCCACCAATTGTGCAAGTTCTCCCATTTAAAAAGATGAGAGAGGCCTGTAATTTTCATCATAGGTACACATCAACTATGACAGAAAAATGGAGAAAAGAAAATCCAGAAAATCACATTGTAGGATTTTTAATGAATTTATTTGCAAATTATGGTGGAAAATAAGTATTTGGTCACCTACAAACAAGCAAGATTTCTGGCTCTCACAGACCTGTAACTTCTTCTTTAAGAGGCTCCTCTGTCCTCCACTCGTTACCTGTATTAATGGCACCTCTTTGAACTTGTTATCAGTATAAAAGACACCTGTCCACAACCTCAAACAGTCACACTCCAAACTCCACTATGGCCAAGACCAAAGAGCTGTCAAAGGACACCAGAAACAAAATAGTAGACCTGCACCAGGCTGGGAAGACTGAATCTGCAATAGGTAAGCAGCTTGGTTTGAAGAAATCAACTGTGGGAGCAATTATTAGGAAATGGAAGACATACAAGACCACTGATAATCTCCCTCGATCTGGGGCTCCACGCAAGATCTCACCCCGTGGGGTCAAAATGATCACAAGAACGGTGAGCAAAAATCCCAGAAACACACGGGGGACCTAGTGAATGACCTGCAGAGAGCTGGGACCAAAGTAACAAAGCCTACCATCAGTAACACACTACGCCGCCAGGGACTCAAATCCTGCAGTGCCAGACGTGTCCCCTCGCTTAAGCCAGTACATGTCCAGGCCCGTCTGAAGTTTGCTAGAGTGCATTTGGATGATCCAGAAGAGGATTGGGAGAATGTCATATGGTCAGATGAAACCAAAATATAACTTTTTGGTAAAAACTCAACTCGTCGTGTTTGGAGGACAAAGAATGCTGAGTTGCATCCAAAGAACACCATACCTACTGTGAAGCATGGGGGGTGGAAACATCATGCTTTGGGGCTGTTTTTTCTGCAAAGGGACCAGGACGACTGATCCGTGTAAAGGAAAGAATGAATGGGGCCATGTATCGTGAGATTTTGAGTGAAAACCTCCTTCCATCAGCAAGGGCATTGAAGATGAAACGTGGCTGGGTCTTTCAGCATGACAATGATCCCAAACACACCGCCCGGCAACGAAGGAGTGGCTTCGTAAGAAGCATTTCAAGGTCCTGGAGTGGCTCTCGCCAGTCTCCAGATCTCAACCCCCATAGAAAATCTTTGGAGGGAGTTGAAAGTCCGTGTTGCCCAGCAACAGTCCCAAAACATCACTGCTCTAGAGGAGATCTGCATGGAGGAATGGGCCAAAATACCAGTAACAGTGTGTAGAAAACCTTGTGAAGACTTACAGAAAACGTTTGACCTGTGTCATTGCCAACAAAGGGTATATAACAAAGTATTGAGAAACTTTTGTTATTGACCAAATACTTATTTTCCACCATAATTTGCAAATAAATTCATTAAAAATCCTACAATGTGATTTTCTGGATTTTTTTCCTCATTTTGTCTGTCATAGTTGACGTGTACCTATGATGAAAATTACAGGCCTCTCTCATCTTTTTAAGTGGGAGAACTTGCACAATTGGTGGCTGACTAAATACTTTTTTCCCCCACTGTAATCTTAGTTTTAGGCTCTGCTCCTTCAGGGTAGATAACTGCAAGAGTGAAACATCATATGAAGATGATAATAGAACTACAGGCAGTGAGTACGATATGCTATATCAAATCCCCTGAAGGAAGAACCACAGAACCAACAGGTGGCGGCTGGCGTGGTGATGGGATATCAGAAACATCAATCATAGCGAGTAACAGCTAGTTACAGCAGGACGGCAGCAAGATAAACCAGCGCATGGGAGCACTTCACATCCGACATTGAGGAAGCATGTGCAGAACTAGTAAAGTTAAATGGACCATATGTAATTAAAGTGTGAATCCAATTGGTGCAATATCTGCTGAAGCAATCAGCTGATGCCACCACACTCTGGTTTCCCTTCTGAACTGGCACCGCTTTATATATTTTTGATGACAGTTTATTTACATTCACCTGTATATCAGCCTAATCCAACTCAGAGTTTGAATTACTGGTAGATATAAATTAATGTCGTCATTGAGCATACTGAATTATACAATGAAGAAAAATACGCAACATGTAAAGTGTTAGTCCCATGTTTAATGAGCTGAAATAAAATATCCCAGAAATGTTCCATATGCACAAAAGGCTTATTTATCTAAAATGTTTTGCACACATTTGTTTACATCCCTGTTAGTGAGCATTTCTCCTTTGCCAAGATAATCCATCTACCTGACAGGTTCGGCACATCAAGAATCTGATTAAACAGCATGAACATTACACAGGTGCACTTTGTGCTGGGGACAACAAAAGGCCACCCTAAAATGTGTAGTTTTGTCACCCAACACAATGACACAGATGTCTCAAGTTTTGAGGGAGCGTGCAATTGGCATGCTGACTGCAGGAATGCCCACCAGAGCGGTTGCCAGAGAACTGAATGTTAATTTCTCTACCTTGAGCTACATCCCATGTCGATTTAGAGAATTTGGCAGTACGTCCAAATGGCCTCACATCCGCAGACCATGTGTATGGCATCGTATGGGTGAGCGGTTTTGTTGATGTCAACATTGTGAACAGAGTGCCCCATGGTGGCAGTGGGGGTTATTGTACGGCCAGGCATAAACTATGGACAACAAACTGTTATGTTAATTATTTAACAAACTATTTATGTGTCTCTGTGCGTCTCCCAAAAGGTTGTAAGTCTTTGGATTTAAGAAACGGACAGAGTCCCGGTCTGCATAGTCAGAGATGTTTATTCATTGAGAATTCTGCCATCACAATTTCAGAGTCCATCTTTTATACTCACATGTCATACAAAAATCCCTCCTCTCTGTAGGCGGGCTGTAGTTTTCCACTTTAAAACTGCTCTCCTGACCATCAGTACACACACACACACACACACCTTCCAAGCCTAACAGTTTCTCTCCTCCTAAATTCCTCAGTTATCTTGGTTTCTCAGTTGCCTGCAGACAGTTCTCCTTGCCCTTTGTTGTCTGGTCTAACTCTTGCTCACATTGCTAAATAGTAGCACAATGTCATAGTCTTAACTGGTCCTACACTCACACATTACCAGGTAGTAGATTCTAACACATCTCACACAGTTTCAGAGTATAATAATTAGTCACTACTAAGAAAGTACTAATCATACTTAAAACAATAACATTTCACAACTATATTTAAGGGTGGAACATTTAGTCATTATTTTTAACCTGTATATATTCTAATTTCTATATCACAAACATAATAGCATTTTATCGATGGAGATACCGTGACGAGAACCTTAATGCCCATTGTCACGGATGCCGCCGAGGCTGCTCCTCCTCCTTGTTCGGGCAGGCTTCGGCGTTCGTCGTCCCCGGAGTACTAGCTACTGCCGATCGATGTTTCGGTGTTTGTCTTGTGTTGTCTAGTTTGTACACCTGTTTCTTATTCTGTATTGATTATGTAACATATAAGTTCCCTTGTTTTATGTTTGCCTTTGTGTGTTATTGTCCTTGTGTTTTGTTCGTATGTTCGGTATTGCTAAGCTCGTACTTTACGCACTCCGCGTGTTACTCCTGTTGTGTTTGGAGGCTTTTGTTTGGACGTAAAGTAGTCATTCCTGATCCTCTGTGTCCTGCGCCAGACTTCACCGCATCACACATCACATCATTTCTGACACCCATTGTCGTGCCATTCATCTGCCGCCATCACCTCATGTTTCAGCATGATAATGCACAGTCCCATGTCGCAAGGATTTGTACACAAGTCCTGGAAACTGAAAATATCCCAGTTCTTCCATGGCCTGCATAATTACCAGACATGTCACCCATTGAGTATGTTTGGGATGCTCTGGATCAACGTGTAACGACAGCGTGTTCCAGTTCCAGTTTTTTTAAGGTATCTGTGACCAACAGATGCATATCTGTATTCACAGTCGTGTGAAGTCCATAGATTAAGGCCTAATGCATTTATTTCATTTGACTTTTCCTTATATGAAATGTGACTCAGTAAAATCTTTGAAATTGTTGCACGTTGTGTTTATGTTTTTGTTCAGTATAGAAGATAAGATTGTTAGCAGACTTTTGCTGTTAACTAAAAAGAGTAATGGGCCAAATATATACTTTACCATACTGTAAACAACAAGCAGAACAGAACCATTCATAATGCAGGTCAATGCATCCTATAACAGATAATTGTATTATTATGATAAATAACTGTTCTCCTCAACATGTCACTGTGATACTAGTCATTTATTTACTGTACTTCTCCTTTAATCTTAAATATTTTACTTCTATGCAAATAAAATCACTTCTCTGTATATAAAGAGGAGTCTACTCTCTTTCACTCACTTGGAGTAAATAAGTATTGGTCCTACCAGTTCAGCTTTCTCACAAACTATGTTCCCCTGCATCTGTGGTGCTGGTGCTGCTGGCAGCTGCCTCCTGTGAGTTCCTTTGAGGGATTAGATTTGTGTTTGAACACAAAACAGAAGATTCTATGTTTTTTTAAGTATTACAATAATATAATCAAACTGTATATTTAATTAGCCTCCCCAGGTGTGTGCGGTATTGTTGACCCAGAACTCACCCAGCCAAGCTCAATGGTTGTAAAACCTGGAGAGTCTTTGAGCATCACCTGTAAGGTCTCTGGGGTATTCTATCAGTGATGATAGCTATACCACAGACTGGATTAGATATCCTGTAGGTAAAGCTATGGAATGGATCGTTGACTCAGATGGAAACTCCAAGGATTCTTTAAAAAGCAGGTTAAGCATCTCCAAAGATGGTTCCAACAACATAGTCATTTTAGAAGGGCAGAGAAGTCAAACTGAAGACACAACTGTCTATTACTGTGTCAGATATAATTACACACAGTGGTGTGAAGCAAAAACATGACCTGTACAAAAACAACAAAAATGTCTATTGGAGGGAAACCATCGTTCCCTAAGGACAACATAGTTCATATTGTCACAGTCAAAATTGACACTTCCTGGGAATGTGAGATAAACTGTCTAAAAAGCTTTACACATAATTAATACATGTATCTGCAGTCATATTCAAACCATGAATAACAGACTTGTACATGTAAGTTCAAAACGGTTTAATGTTTATAAGCAGGTTATAAGCAGGTTTTTCTTATAAAGTGATACTATGTGTTTTCTTCGTTATTTTAGTGATAGAAATAATGAACATCCAAATGCACCAAAGGGGCTGGAGTGCCTAGTATTAAACAGAAAGGTTAAACCATTCATTCATAATGATACTGACTAAATAACAACTATTAAAGGTTAAACCATTCATAATGATGCTGACTAAATAACAACTATTAAAGGTTAAACCATTCATAATGATGCTGACTAAATAACTATTAAAGGTTAAACCATTCATAATGATGCTGAATAAATAACAACTATTAAATCTTAAACCATTCATGATGACGCTGACTAAATAACAACTATTAATGGTTAAACCATTCATAACGATGCTGACAAAATAACAACTATTATAGGTTAAACCATTCATGATGATGCTGACTAAATAACAACTATTAAAGGTTGAACCATTCATAATAATGCTGACTAAATAACAACTATTAAAGGTTAAACCATTCGTAATTATGCTGACGAAATTACAACTATTAAATGTTAAACCGATCATAATGATGCTGACTAAATAACAACTATTAAATGTTAAACCATTCATAATGATGCTGACTAAATAACAACTATTAAATCTTAAACCATTCATGATGACGCTCGACTAAATAACAACTATTAATGGTTAAACCATTCATAACGATGCTGACAAAATAACAACTATTATAGGTTAAACCATTCATGATGATGCTGACTAAATAACAACTATTAAAGGTTGAACCATTCATAATAATGCTGACTAAATAACAACTATTAAAGGTTAAACCATTCGTAATTATGCTGACGTAAATTACAACTATTAAATGTAAACAGTTCATAATGATGACGAATAAATATCAATTATTAAAGGTTAAACCATTCATAATGATAATGACTAAATAACAACTATTAATGGTTAAACATTCATAATGATGCTGACTGAATAACAACTATTAATGGTTAAACCATTCATAATGATGCTGACTAAATAACAACTATTAAAGGTTAAACCGTTCATAATGATGCTGACTAAATTACAACTATTAAATGTTAAACCGATCATAATGATGCTGACTAAATAACAACTATTAAATGTTAAACCATTCATAATGATGCTGACTAAATAACAACTATTAAAGGTTAAATCATTCATATTGATGCTGACTTTGTAACAAATATTAATAAAGGTTAAACCATTCATACAAATTTTGACTAAATTATTTTGAGTGAGTTGAAAATTAAAATATTATAAAGCTCATTAATAAAAAGTCTCATAGATGTTTATAACAGTTGTAAAGCACTGTACCTGCAGGATTTAGGTAAAATGTTATAATTTTAAGGAATACTTAAATCATGTTATAATATATTTTAAAATATTCAAAAATATTTGAAGAAATAATAGATATGTGTGTTATTACCTATCCACAACCATCTGAATGTGTTGCTATCCTCATAGAGCAGGTGTGTGGTACTAGTGGGGAGGTTTTTGTTATGGTGTGTATCACTGTGACTATACGGGGGCCACAGTGATATTACGCCGTACAAAAAACCCCTTTGCTCCTGTATGGACACATCAACACTGAACAGGTCAAATAAACACCCCCACGACAATGGTACCAATGTAAACCTAATGAAACCTCACCATAAACATGATTTGGCCATAGCCATGATATTGGATTTTGTACTGTGACATAAATCCATACATTTGCAAACAACTGTCACAAACTGACAATGGATACACCTTTAGTCACAAACAATAATAACAAACATTGAAGATTAATCCACCAACTCATAGAGAATATAATACTGTAAGAATCTGTAGTAATGCTACAATGTATAGTTTTAGCCATGGTTTTATGTTTCTTATACCTGACTGAGAGCAGACAGAGTCATATGGAATCCCTATGGAGATGTGAAGGAGGTGTTTTTGTGCTGGTGTATATCACTGTGATATGGGGTGGGGTACACAGTGAAATGAGGCTGTACAAACACCTCAGAGACAGAACTTGCATTATATCTGCCTGAGGATAGGGAAAATGGGGAGAAACCATACAATATTCTTCAAATGATCGTCTGATATTGATACAACCCCATTGTAAATTGTTTTAAATTTTTTAAAGTATGTTTTGATGGAGTAAGTGATGTCATGACATGGACCTGAGCATCAGTTTTTAAAAGGTATACAAAACTGAATTCACAACGTATGTCCTTAAGAAATCAGGTGTATAATAATATTACGATATTGCGTTATATCTTCATGTCTGTTGGATTCAGTGTCATGACTTTAAAAGCTGCCTATTGAGGTGCAGGGTTTTTTGTACAGGCAGTGAATGGAGACATAGCACTGTGATGCTTTTGACTACTGGGGTAAAGGGACACAAGTCACCGTCTCAACAGGTAAGCAAACTTACATTTATTACTTCCATCAAATGTTACATTTTCCCATTCTATTTTCTGTGTAGAAATAACATATGTTGTCTTGTGCGTTTTTCAGATGCAAAACGTCATTGAATAGACCTGTTCATAGTCCACTAAAGAAATGGTTTACTTATTTCCTTGAAAGTCAAATAGTTCCTCAATTTCTAGGTTCTGCTGTTGTAGAATAATGCAGAAGTTTGTTTCTAAAGTCTTATAAATAGAAAACCCTTCGTTCCTTAGAAAAAAATGACAGTCTAAGAGAAAATGATCCATATTGTGGAAATATATTGTTGACCAAGTGTGACTATGTTAGAATGTAGTATCTATTTAGATTTTTTTTTACAAACCAAATTACTTTGGTTTAGTGATGAAGTTATCAAGATTAGTTGAAACCAATTGCTGTAAAGAGGGTAGTTTTTGTATTGCTTGGCATACGCCCTTGTCACACTGTGTTCAGCTACTTTGACTATTGGGGGAAAGGGACAATGGTCACAGTATCATCAGGTAAGCCATTGTTTTGTGTCTTTTTTTACGCAGTTAAATTGCTATAGTTTGTAGATAAATCATTGTTTTATGGAGGAAAGTTAAAATTATGACTTGGATATTGTTATTAGCGTAGTACACCTAGGTAGGGCAGTATTGTTTGTTCATCTCCTCACATACTTCTTTCACTGTTTGTGATTGGTGTTTAATTGGTTAATTATGTAGGCTTTGCTTTAAGTCGAAAATGACCCTATGAAAATGAAAATGTAGAGTCAAACACATAAACCAAATGAAGGGTATGATAATATGAGCAGAGTTCATCTTAGCCCATATTGAATTGAGTGTTAATTGGCATCACCTTAATCCATATAAATCATTTAATTAAAATGATTTCAATTAATTGGTATTAGAGGAACAGCATGTTTTATTTTATGGTTGTTTTCACTGGTAAATGTGTCTGCAATTGAATGAGTTAATGTGTACTTAATTGTGCCTTCCTGTATTGTACCTTTTCAAAAAAGTTTTTTCTATTCTACTGAGCCAGTTACTTAATGTTTGTATTCTTATCTTTTATTATTTCTTATTGTTGTTGCATTGTTGAGAAGGAACCTGCAAGTAAGCATTACATTAGACGGTGCACACGATGTGTATCCTGTACATACGACTAATAAAATATTAAACTTAGTGGTAGTTATATCTCAAAAGAATACAAGACAACCAACTACATAGAACTAAATGGTGCCTTATAGTGCAAGATTAAATGAACATGTAGTTCTTAGGTTATAACTGTGTAATGACCATTTTACCACGGTAATTCCTAGTAGTTACCTGGTCATTTCTGTACATTCAAATAAAGTGTTACATTTCTTTCTTTCTTTCTTTCTTTCTTTCTTTCTTTCTTTCTTTCTTTCTCTCTTTCTTTCTTTCTTTCTTTCTTTCTTTCTTTCTTTCTTTCTTTCTTTTCTTTCTTTCTTGCAGCAACCATAGCCCCCCTACTCTGCTCACTCTTATGAACTGTGGAACCCCTACTAACAACGTCTACAGCATCGGTTGTGTCGCTACCGGGTTTTCTCCTTCCTCACTCACCTTCAAATGGACAGACGCCAGCGGAGTGCGCTGACGGACTTCATCCAGTACCCGGCGGTCCAGAGCGGGAAACCTACACAGGAGTCAGTCAGCTCCGCGTGGATAAGAATGTCTGGAAAACCTCAACGACTTTCATGTTCCGTGGAACATCCTGGAGGTGAAAAGACAGCAGACATCAAAAAACCCAGGTAAGATGTGGTCATTATATTATATTGAAGTTGGCTCTATTTTTCTAAAGATTGCATTTGAATGTTTGTGATGTAAACTGTTAATGTTTAGAAAACCTGCTATAGAATGATTATTGGTTTTTACCCTGGATTTCTTTGAAAATATCAGTATTATTTCAATAAGGGGTTAAACTAACATGTGCCCATTTCTTTTTACCTCCCACCTCTCAGTCTTACTTCCAACAGTGTCTTTGCTGTCGGCGCCCATTGGAACCACCCAGTACCTGATGTGTATGATTGAACATTTCGCCACAACGAACGTCACTGTCACCTGGAAGAAGAATGACAAGGAGGTGGAGGGCCCGACCCCTACTGTAGGCCAACAGCAGTCAGGCCTCTTCTCAGCCAGCAGTCTGCTGAAGGTCATCAACACTGACTGGAACAACAAGGTCCAGTACAGCTGTGTGGTGCAGGACCAGGAACAAAAAATCACCAAGACGATCTCCAAAACAGGTCTGTACATAGGAGTAGACTGTACTACAATTGATGTCATGCACACACACAGGATCTCTATTATTTAGTGTAGTTCCTCATCAGTAACATTAACATGGCATGCTTTTCCCACTGCTTCCCCCCCTTTCAGAACCACTGACGGTGACTCTGAACCCACCGAGTGTGAAAAGTTTTTCTTGGACAACCAAGCAATGCTGGACTGTGTCATCACTGGTACAGACAAGGACACAGTGTCTGGTACCACTATCACCTGGCAGGTCAACGGACAGGCCACGACGAATGGCATCCATCTGAAACCTATTGAATCAAAGGGCAACCTGAACAGCAGGGTCAGCACTCTGACCATAGACCAGCCGAAGTGGACCAATGTGAACAAAGTCCAGTGTTCTGTCATGAAGAGCGGTGAAGTCACACCGGTCATTCAGGACCTCAGCTTCACCAAAGGATGTAGGTCACTGAGACATCTCAATGTGGTTGTGATAAGTGGTCACATGCTCCAGGTTCTGGAGTGGAAGCCACAGGATGTGCAGACTTTTGCTCCAGCCCAGCGCTAACACACCTGAGTCAGCAAATCAACTAATCATTAACTAATCATCACCTTTGCTTAGTTGAATCCGTGTGTTAGTGCTGGGCTAGAACAGAAACCTGCACACCCCTGTGGTGCTCCAGAACTAGGGTTAAGGACCACTAGGTTGGATTTTAAACTGATATTCACATACTGCTTTTCATATGTGCCTACACGTACATGAGTGTAACGTTTTTCCTTAAAATCAATCCTCTTGCAGGTCGAGCCCCCTTCAGTGTCCGGCCCACCTTCTCCCCGGAGGAAGACACGAAGGAGGAGGGGGAAGTGACTCTGGTGTGCCTGGTGGTCAGCCCGTCTCTCTGTGACGTCTACATCATGTGGAAGGTGGGCAGCGGCAGTACCAGGAGGGGGTCACCAGCCGTCCTCAGAAAACCCCGAAAGGCAACGACTCTGTTACCAGCGTCTTCACCACCACCAAGAATGAGTGGCAGACAAACGTGCATTTCAAATGCGCCGTCAAGTATGCCGGCTCGGAGAACAACACCGCACCTAAGGAGAGGAGTGTGTCGAAGTCCATGGGTAACTCATGTGAAGACAAGTGATTTTAATCTGTGTGTGTTGTGTCGTTGTGTCTCCTTATTGACTCCTCTGTGGGTCAGAATAGCCAATTACTAGGTGTGTCCACTGTTGTCATCTTTGTTGTCCTTGTTGAGTTAAAGTTAACATGTTAGTGTTGTCATTGTTTTGTTGACTGTAGACATGTATATTGTTTAATGTGATATTGTCCAGTCTATTGTGTTGTAAGATGTCAGTCCTATTGCACAGTCTTGTGTTGCCATTGTTGTCCTTTGTCATTGTTCAATGTGCCTTCCTAATGTGGAGGCTGGCTAATAAACAATATCGCATATGAGATCACATGGTTCCGTGTTCCTATATCAATTACTTCAAGTCTTAGAAAATATACTGGTCTATTGTACATATAAAAACAGAATGAAGACAATTGTTTTGGCATGAAAAGACACAACAGTACTGAATAGCCTACATAGTAGTACTGTGCTTCCAGTAAGGTGGTCATGGATGTACTATTTAGTGTATAGGTGTAGTTTGACATAAATGTGAGTGGATGTGCATGTTAACATTAGGCCAAGATAGAAGTCTGCACAGCTCAGTTTCATGTGTTCTTTGTGTGTTGATGTGTGTGTCTGTGTGTGTCCACATAATTTGAACTCATGTAGCTGTATTTGTTAGAATATGATAAAGACTAATACAGGTGTACAATATACATACACACATGAACACACACACGCAAACACGCAGACACACATGAACACACACACACACATACGCAGATACACATGAACACGCAAACACACGCAAACACGCAGACACACATGAACACACACACACACGCAGACACAAGCGTA
Organism: Coregonus clupeaformis; assembly: GCF_020615455.1. Lineage (NCBI taxonomy): Eukaryota > Metazoa > Chordata > Actinopteri > Salmoniformes > Salmonidae > Coregonus > Coregonus clupeaformis. The sequence continues at coordinate 38,637,741 of NC_059226.1, read as the reverse complement.
TGTCCGTTCCTCACCACCTGTCTCTCTCCCTGTTCTCAGAGAACATCCTACTGACTGAGCCTGAGGCGGGAGCTTCGCTCTGAGCTGCACGGACAACGATGAGGATGAGTTCAGCAGCCTTTGGTCCACCACCTCCTCCTTCATCATCCTCTTCCTTCTTTCCCTCACGTACAGCACAGTGCTCAGCCTGGTCAAGGTACTGACACCGCTTATTTCATGTGATTGTAGACTTCTGATGAAGGCCATTGGCAGCTGAAACGTCACGATTTTAAATGAGGTATCAAGTGTTTAATTGAACACAAGCATTTCGCTACACCCTTAATAACATCTGCTAAATATGTGTATGTGACCAATAACATTTTATTTTATTTTATTTGATTGTGAGCGAGGGTTGCTCCTTTCTCTTCCAAATATGATGATATACACGGAGGAGAGGTGAGAAACTCTTTGTGGGCTAAAGGTAACCTGCGTTTTTCCACTTCGCTGTCTGTTTATTGTAATAACCTGTGTCTGTCTCTGCCTCTTTTCAGATGAAGCGGTGAAGAACACATGATGGACTGCAGAGATAGATGTGTCTAGATTAGAAAGGAAATGGTCTAGAATGGTTATGGCATAGTGTTCTTTAGTAATAATGTTATGTATATATCCAATACGTTATTGATTATGATTGATTAGTATTGTTGTTCTCAATATTATACAAGCATTGTGGTGATATGTTATTTTTCATTCATTGATTTATATTGTATCCTGTGTATCCTGTGATGTTTGTGTGTCCTTTTTCACTTTAATAAAGTCTAACTTTTAGTTGTTGTGTTTTACCGAGACATCGACTGGATTGTAATTGAAGGACACATCCTATATCCAAAGACATTACTGATTTGAGTGTTTCTGCTTGGCAGAGTTATCTATGGAGCCAATTTACGGCTGTAGTCCCTCCCAGGACAGATGAAAACAACGTTGGGCTATATCTGTAATACTCAACTAAAACTTCAACATTCTGTTATCAGTTGATCTGAGGTGGTTTCTTGGTTCTCTAACTTGTCTAATAATAGTGTCGTGCAAAAGCAGCTTCCTCTCTCTCTATCCCCTTGATACCACACCTGTGGAACTGAAACTGTCCAGCAACTGCCAGGAACACAAATATACTTATTTGAAAGAAGAGAAACACTGCTTGTATGAAAGCAACGCATGCACGCACACACACACACAAGCACACACCCATATACAGTACATCAATATATATATAAACAAAACCTAAAGTATTTTTGTGCTTTGATTTTCCTATGTATGTCGTATGGTCGTGTGAACTTGGGTGTGTCGCTTTGTATTTCTATAATTGGGCTACCACGCACACAATATATTTTTCCACTATTTCCAATAGGTTGGAATTAGTTTATGTCATAAAAGTCATTAATTTCGTTCAAACGTAGGTTTCTTTTCTAAGTTGTTGATTACTTGGTAACTTAGATCAGTGGTTCCCAACCGATGTGCCGCCACACACTGGTGTGAGTTGAGGAACTCTCAGCTATGCTTAGAAACTTGGATCACTCATGAAATGAATCCACATTAAATTTTGACTTGAGAGCACTAGTGACGGTCAGATAATACATTAAATGACACATGGTTACATCTGTATCGTTGTTTCAAGTCCAGTGCCCTCAGGCTGTTGAGGGGCAACCAACAAGGGCAAAGTCTGTGAAAACCATTTAAGCACACGAAAGTATGATTATGTTTAGCCAGAGTATTGTATTTCTATATGGCTCTGGGCTTAGCTATAGCACAGCATCTGCCGTATAAACAAATGGAGCATGGCTTTGTGTCCGTGGTTGTGCCTTTACAATGCGGAAAACAGCTTGTCTCCAGCTCAAACCATTCAAAAGTAAAGACCTATTTTACTGGAGCTAAAAATATATATTTCTGGAGCAGATTTGTGGGACGCTCTTCACCCTAAAAGTTTAAGCCTTTGGGGGAGGGGGGATGTCAAGGCCGGGCGTAGGTGTGGTGTGGAATCAATTGCAGGATGCAGATGCAAGTCCAAAAACACTTTAATAAAGTCCACAGAAACAACGGCTATAAACAGAGCCGGTTGAACAAGGGAAAAATAAACGCACTCAGCGTAAAAGTACAGCAAACGCACAACGTGCGGACTCTCTAATAACATAGAGCACAAACTGACTGGCAACACCTGCTGACATAGAACAACTACACACAACCACAAGACAGAAACAACGAGAACTTAAAGGACACATAATCAAGACGAAATTAGCAACAGGTGTAACAAATCAGACCAAACCAAACACACACAGACACAACGAACGGTGGCAGCTAGTACTCCGGGGACGACGACCGCCGAAGCCTGCCCGAACAAGGAGAAGGAGCAGCCTCGGCCGAAACCGTGACAGTACCCCCCCCTTGACGCGCGGCCCCAGCCGTGCGTCGACCCAGGCCTCGGGGACGACCAGGAGGACGCGGAGCAGGGGCGCGTGGGATGACCACGCGATGGAACTCAGTCAGAAGAGACGGGTCTAAGATATCTCTCCTCGGCACCCAGCACCGCTCCTCTGGACCGTATCCTCCCACTCCACGAGATATTGAGACCCCCATCCGGCGTCTCGAATCCAGGATGGACCGAACTGTGTACGCCAGAGCCCCTCGATGTCCAGCGGGGCGGAGGAGTCTCTGCTATCTCACACTCCTGGAGTGGACCAGCTACCACCGGCCTGAGGAGAGACACATGGAACGAGGGGTTAATATTCTTATACTCAATAGGAAGTTGTAATCTGTAACACACCTCGTTCAACCTCCTCAGGACTTTAAAAGGCCCCACAAACCGTCGACCCAGCTTCCGGCAGGGCAGGCGGAGGGGCAGGTTTCTGGTCGAGAGCCAGACTCGATCTCCCGGTGCGTACACCGGTCCCTCACTGCGGTGGAGATCGGCGCTCGCCTTTGTGTCGACGGATGGCCCGCTGCAGATGTACGTGAGCAGCGTTCCACGTCTCCTCCGAGCGCCGCACCCACTCATCCACCGCAGGGGACTCGATCTGGCTCTCATGCCAAGGTGCCAGAACCGGCTGGTACTCTAACACACACTGGAAAGGGGTTAGTTTAGTGGAGGAGTGGCGGAGAGAGTTCTGTGCCATCTCGGCCCAGGGAACATATCTCGCCCACTCCTCCGGCCGGCCCTGGCAATACGACCTCAGAAACCTACCCACATCCTGGTTTACTCGTTCAACCTGCCCATTGCTCTCCGGGTGGTACCCGAGGTAAGGCTCACCGAGACCCCCAAGCGCTCCATGAACGCTCTCCAGACTCGAGAGGTAAACTGGGGGCCTCGATCAGACACTATATCCTCGGGTACCCCGTAATGCCGGAAGACGTGAGTGAATAGTGCCTCAGCGGTCTGTAGGGCAGTGGGAAGACCCGGCATGGGAAGGAGACGACAGGCCTTCGAGAACCGATCCACAACGACCAGGATGGTGGTATTTCCCTGGGAGAGGGGAAGATCAGTAACGAAATCCACCGAGAGGTGAGACCAGGGTCGTTGTGGAACGGGCAGGGGTTGTAACTTACCCCTGGGCAAATGTCTGGGTGCCTTACACTGGGCACATACCGAACAGGAGGAAACATAAACCCTCACATCCCTGGCTAACGTTGGCCACCAGTACTTAGTGCTAAGGCAGTGCACCGTCCGGCCAATCCCTGGATGTCCAGAGGAGGGTGACGTGTGAGCCCAATATATAAGTTGATCCCGAACCTCGAACGGCACGTACGTCCGACCCACAGGACACTGTGGAGGGCTAGGATCTGTACGCAACGCCCGCTCGATTTCGGAATCGACCTCCCACACCACCGGTGCCACCAGGCAAGACGGCGGGAGTATGGGCATGGGCTCAACGGACCTCTCCTCCGTGTCATACCGCGCGGACAGAGCATCTGCCTTACCATTCTGGGACCCAGGGATGTACGTGATCTTAAAAACGAACCGGGCCAGAAACATATTCCACCTAGCCTGGCGAGGGTTCAGTCTCCTAGCTGCCCGGATGTACTCCAGGTTTCGGTGGTCTGTCAAAATGAGGAAAGGGTGTTGAGCCCCCTCTAGCCAATGCCTCCACACCTTTAGGGCCTGGACCACGGCTAGCAGCTCCTGTCCCCCACGTCATAATTTCGCCCCGCCGGACTGAGCTTTTTAGAGTAAAAGCACAGGGGCGGAGTTTCAGGGGCGTGCCAGATCGGTGCAGAGCACGGCCCCTATATCGGCTTCAGACGCGTCTACCTCGACCTGGAATGGGAGTGCGGGATCCGGATGCGCCAACACCGGCGCCGAGGTAAACAGGTCCTTCAGTCTCCCAAAAGCCCTATCTGCCTCAGCAGACCACTGCAAGCGCACCGGACCTCCCCTTTAGTAGAGACGTATGGGAGCTGCCACCTGTCCAAAACCCCCGGATGACCCTCATCGTCCCCATCCTAAGTGGAGCTGTGACCTCCTAATCAACCCCGATCCCAACGGACGGCTATCTAAAGCATGTACAGGGAAGGGACTACTGACTGGAAGGAGGGGAATCCCTAACTCAGCACAAAATCGCCGATCTATAAAATTCCCAGCTGCGCCTGAATCTACTAGCGCCTTATGCTGGGAATGAGGTGCAACCTGTGGGAAGCAAACAGGTATGGTTAGGTGATCAACAGAGAGCTCTGGGTAAGTGGGGCGCCTACTCACCTGGAGGGACTCCCCAGAGCGTGGCCTGCCATCTCTCCCCCTAGGAGACCCCCCCCAGCACCTGGCCGCAGTGTGTCCTCCACGGCCACAGTAGGTACAGGGGTTGGTTCCCCTGGGGCTCCTTCTCCTCTCCTCTCTAGCGCCAGCACCCCGAGCTCCATAGGTCTAGGCTCGGAGGTGCTGGAGGGTGGAATGGACGACCCCCACTCAGGACGTCCGCGGGTGGCCAACAGGGTGTCGAGGCGAATGGCCATGTCAACTAACTGGTCAAACGTGAGGGTGGTGTCCCTGCAGGCCAACTCACGACGGACGTCCTCCCGTAGGCTGCAGCGAAGTGGTCTATGAGGGCCCGCTCATTCCACCCTGCGTCTGCCGCTAGAGTCCGGAACTCCAGTGCAAAATCCTGCGCGCTCCTCTTCCCCTGTCGGAGGTAGAATAGACGCTTCTCCCGCCGCCTTCCCTCAGGTGGATGGTCGAATACAGCCCTGAAGCGACGGGAGAACTCCGCATAGGTGATCGTCGCGGGATCTATTCTCCTCCATTCGGCGTTGGCCCACTCCAACGCCTTGCCGGTGAGACAGGAGATGAGGGCGGAAACGCTCTCGTGTCCCGAGGGCACCGGGTGTACGGTGGCGAGGTAGAGTTCTACTTGTAGGAGGAAACCTTGACACCCGGCAGCGGTACCATCATACGCCCTCGGGAGCGAGAGCCGAATCCCACTGGGTTCCGGAGCGTGGACTAAGGGACTGACCAGTGCTGGTGGTACTGTGGGAGGAGGCGTGGGTGCCCAACTGGTCTCCAGGCGATGCAGAGTATTCATTACTCCTTGTAATGCGTTGGTGATCTGGGCTATCCTGTCATCCTGTCCGCGGACGCGCTCCTCCCATGACTCGGTCGCTGCTGCTGCTCCTGCTGATTCCATGAATGGTGTGTAGTTCTGTCAAGGCCAGGCGTAGGTGTGGTGTGGAATCAATTGCAGGATGCAGATGCAAGTCCAAAAACACTTTAATAAAGTCCACAGAAACAACGGCTATAAACAGAGCCGGTTGAACAAGGGAAAAATAAACGCACTCAGCGTAAAAGTACAGCAAACGCACAACGTGCGGACTCTCTAATAACATAGAGCACAAACTGACTGGCAACACCTGCTGACATAGAACAACTACACACAACCACAAGACAGAAACAACGAGAACTTAAAGGACACATAATCAAGACGAAATTAGCAACAGGTGTAACAAATCAGACCAAACCAAACACACACAGACACAACGAACGGTGGCAGCTAGTACTCCGGGGACGACGACCGCCGAAGCCTGCCCGAACAAGGAGAAGGAGCAGCCTCGGCCGAAACCGTGACAGGGGAATTGTTTTAAGATGGTCATAACATGGATCATTTATCTATTTGATTTGGAATTTGAGGACCCCTTCTGGTATCAACAAAAATAAATAAACAAATTACTGTATTTCATAAAATAGTAAATTTGGCCTTTATAAACATTTATAAATGGCAAAACAGACAAATCTATTAAAAGTAATACGGTTTTTAACTGTCTATCCTATATCTAAAGATATGAGAAAGCTCAGGATATTTTATTTACAAACCGGTACCGGGTTTATGATACCTCTGGGGGTTGTAGGACAAAACAGAGAACACCATTGTGTTTGTGAGAGTCTCATCCTGTTGGCCAATCCATTCAGACACTACAGATTTTAATGACAAGACCGATTTTCGAGATGTCCCCTGGTCTGGAAAACTGCACTGTAGCTCTGCCACTTCCCACCTCAGATGCCGAAGGCATCTCATACACAAAACAGATATATCCCTAGCTTAAACTGACTGATTTTGATTTTTAATGTTTTATCCCAATGTTATATCCCATCACGGTTGTGAACCACTGACTTAGATACAGGTCACTTTTTATATGTGTAAATGCTACTGGAGACTAACAGGCTGCCAGGCATCAGAGCTGCTATCCACAGCAACTCTTGTATTCAGTGCATGAGGCTACTTCTGCTAACAATTACAGGGAGCTTCAGGACAGCAGCTCTTGTAAACCAGTTAAACACTATCATCTATTGGAGGTCTGTGAAGTCACACCATGAAGGAAGTATTTTTTACTGTAATAAGAGACTGGCCCTCATCTCTGCCATATATAATACAGTAAGTATTATTAAGAGAGAATAATGTTGAATAGTGCTGGAGATTAAATCAAATCAAAGTTTATTGATCATGTATAGGATTTGCAGGTGTTACGGCAACTTTGATTTGATCTCTAGTGCTATTCAAAATAATTATTTTTGGATATGGAATCAAATGATGGAAAATATGGAAAAGGTCTATCCTATGCAGCATTTGGTAATAAATAGTAAGTCTATTCAGTGATAGGTGTAGAACCTACAGGAGATAAGTTGAATAGCCCAGTGCTAGCTGTGGCCAACCTCCAGAGGGAGAGCTATGCTAACTTACTTCCCTTCCCCTCTGTGTATAAAGCAGCATGTTGCCAACTCATCACTCAACTCATACAATAGTTATTAGAGTTATATGACATTTCAGAAACCAGAATGATTTTGAACAGCTGTGGTTTTGTTATTTTCACACTAGCATGCATATAGGGTGAGTATGAAGCCAGTACATTTTCACCAGAAAAGTTACATTTGTTGAATTAATAATTTATTGAATGACCTTCGTGATGTTTGCAGGAGTTTGCTGTGATGACATGGATCTGTCACCTTCTCAGGTGAAAATACCTGGAGACACTGTTAAATTGTCCTGTAAAATCTCTGGGTTTGATATGACAAGCTACTACATGAACTGGATAAGGCAGAAACCATGCAAAGCTCTGGAGTGGATTGGGAGAGTTGACTCTGGTTCAACAGATGCTCCAGACTACTCAGACTCCCTGAAAGGCCAGTTCACCCTGACTGAGATTGTCTCCACAAGCACACCGTTCTTAGAGGCCAAGAGTCTGAGAGCAGAGGACTCTGCTGTTTATTGTTGTGCTCGAGAGACACCGTGACTGAAATTGCTGGGGCAGCTGCACCAAAACTACCCAGCCAAAACTATGCCACATATGCACACGCAATACCTCTGTGGCCGACCTAGGGGTCACTGCCGCTTCTTAGAATACCACTGTTCTACATAATGATGTCCCAATACTGTACCATAATATGTAACACACTCCACATTCTTACAAATTCTCATTCTCATTCATATTCCTGTAGTGCAAAAAACATATATTTTACAACCTAAAGAGATGCTGCATAACTCACTCTAAGATGTATTATTATCCATGCTCATCTGTGCACGTTCTCCTTCAAACGCAATGGCCGGTGAGAACGGAATGGATTGGCATTTTTTCATATACATTTGGATGATAAAATCTGGCAAGATCAACTCTACTGGCTAAAGACACATTTCCATGGTAAAATAAGATCATTCATATGACAGGTCCCTGATAGATGTATTGGTCTCTGGTGTGTGGAGAGGTTTTTGTATGGGTGTGTGTCATCGTGATAACTACGGGGGCACAGTGTTACACACATAACAAAAACCACTGTGGTGGAATATGGCTACATACTTAGTCTCAAACGCAATTACAAGAGAAAACATTTAAACAGCTACTCCAATTATTGGATTCTGACAACAGAATGTATTTGATAAAAAAACAAAAGAAAAACATTTAACTTTAAATAAGAACTAAACATTAACTTAATTACTGTGTATAAAACTGGCCACAGCAAGGTTCTTTGATCATTGTCATGGTCAAAATGCCTGACAGAGCAAAAGCTGAAAGCTCAAACTAATCAAAGAGTTATTAATAAGTTGTAAAACATCATTTGACATACTGTTAATCAGATTAAAATCAATAGATCATGTTATGGTTGTTTTGAAAAGCTGCACATGTTTATTCCAGCTTTGGCCCTGCACAGAGTTGTGGGTAGGTTTTTGTACAGGGTTAAACCACTGTGCCATATAGCAGGTCACAATGATACAGTCCATGACAAAAACCTACCACCTCTACCAAACACAGAGTGTGAGAGTGCTGACACCAAAGGCACACAGGCATATACATTCTGATTGTCTACAGGCAGCTAACCTAAACGTGCTTGTACGTTTCTACACATTATCAACTCAAACTAATGTCCATACTCTTTAGGCATACTTCAGAGAAAGAAATCTCATCATTAAAAACGTTAAAACAGACATACACTGGGGAACAACTATTTTCTTTACACTGTAAATCATGTGATCAAAAAATGTGCTTTAATTGAACTTCCATGGTGGTTGTAAATGACACAGGATTGGAAAAGACATTGTCCACATGGAGACATTGGAGGTTTCGGTGAGTTTTACTGAGAGGATTCTGTGGCTGTAGGTGACATGGGTTTTTGTAATGGCGTGAGTCACTGTGTAACTGAGTGGCCACTGTGATAAACATCAATACAAAAACCTCTCCATGGACATGAGGGTTGACAGGATTTTACTCTCTGCACACTGCACACTGACTGCACTCTGGACCCATATGGGAGATAATTTCACTGCTATGAATCTGAATGGTCATATTCTCATCTCCATTCCATTATTGGTTGCTATTCTGCTATTGTGTCCTATGTTTGTGATTTCGTACTGATTTCTACTGTGCTGTTTTTAGCCAAATTATTGAATGACAATCATGTTTATTTTTCTGACATGCCTGTCCATATAAATATATAGTGTAGCACCCTTTAAAGGTAGTCCATCCTGACTGTAAAGATGTAACAATCAAGGTTATCATGTTGTCCAGACATATAGCTTTATTTACAGGAGTTATTGACATTTTGAAACAAAACCCATGCCCTGTTAAGTAGAACCAATGAATTTTGAACCTGTAGAGACTTGTTAACTAAACTTAAAGCCCAGTATATCCTGTCTTAGGTGCCAGATTTATTATGGAAAGAGCACTCCATCTACAGTGAACTGTTACTTTTCAAACAGTTATTATGCTTTAAGACATGCAAATATACAGAAAGGATGAAAATGCAGATGTTTTCAGCTACAGTTGTGGTCTGTCGCACCACCAAGGACCATTCTCCGATGACGTAGACCCTCTGAGAAAACTGAACCAGGAGAACTTTACCTCGTAAGAATCTGATTTTCTGGGCCTGAGATATTGAAACTGTAATGTCATATTTAAGACCTAGAATGTAAAAGTAGCCAAATAGTCACAGATTCTGACCAAATTGACTGAACATATCAAAATAAACGGACTATTTAGTCGTACATACTTAGAGTATGGAATAAACATATTTATAGTTACTTTTGTCATAATTATTATGCTTTAAGTCATAGAAACAGCATATTTTCCATCATTTTGGTCAAACTGTATGAGAAGTAACTATTAATGCATCCATTCCATAGTCTAAGGGTTTATGTTTGATAATCCATTCCGTTCCACACAGGCCCTGCTCTCCTTTTATCAGTTGTGTCTGTTTCTCTCACACACCCCACCCCTCTCTCTTCCCGTCTGTGACCCTCACAGCTGTGTGGCACCACGCTTGGTGAACTACAGTCTGTCACCTGAGCATTTCAGGGACCCAGTTTAGCATCTCTGATGATTAAGATAGACAGTTAAAGCAGTTAAGTAGCCCAGGGACTGCAGGGACTGTCCCGATACACTTTCATGATCTAATTCTCACTACCTTGTTTCAGCTGAGGAGAAACAGCCTTTTGCATAAGCCAGCAGGTGGCTTGTGATTATAATTATAATTGTTTATAAGAGAGAGAGTTTAAGAATGTGTTTTTATCAGGCGTGTCTATTAAAATGAGTGTTGGACGCAATAGTTCAAAGCTACGCAAGCATGACCTTTACCCCAGGATGCACATGCACTCTGATAAAGCCTTTCCCTTGTATAGCATCTTGATTAACCCAAAAAATTGACCAATGTATAATTGTGAAAGTGCAGTAACACAATTAAAAACGAAATAGATTCACTGTTGCTATCGAACTCATTCCAAATGGTAGGTTTAACAGAGCAAATGAAATGTGACCATACTTTCATATGATAGGTAAGCTAATCAAAACAATCTCTTAGAAAAAAATATAAATCATTGGAACCAAGATTTTTTTAAACTGATATTGGCGGGAATGTTGGAACATAACTAACAAGATTTCAGTTAACTCAAATTTACTCTAAATCAAGTATACATTAATGTATAGATTGTATTAGCCCCGTGTAGCTCAGTTGGAAGAGCATGGTGCTTGCAATGCCAGGGTTGTGGGTTTGATTCCCACGGGGGGCCAGTATGAAAAAAAGTATGAAAATGTATGCACTCACTAACTGTAAGTCGCTCTGGATAAGAGTGTCTGCTAAATATGTAAAATGTATTATACAAGAGACAATATTCACAAATTCTACAGCACAAGGGCAGAGTCATGTCTGAAGTGTAAAACTGCTAATGACACAATAATTCATGCCTTTTAGGAATGTCAAAATGTTATGGGCAGAGTTGGAAAGATGGCTGTCAGAAGTATTACACTGTAAATGTAATTTGTCTGTCTACATATTCCAAGACATGGAAAATGAGGGTGCAATGAGATACCCGATGGGTTGGACAATTCTTTACTCATCAATCACCTTAAAACAACTGTATACTTAAAAACTGGAAATCAACCAATTGTCCATTGTTCACGCAATGGAAAGGTCAAATGCTTTACCATCAAAAAATTGAAAGTGCGTGGGCGACAGGGAGAAACAGAATCGTGAAGTTTGAGGCCCTGTGGCAGAAAGTGATCCGGGAGCTGGAGATAGCGGTGAGGGCTAGTGGGTCTGAGCAGGTGTGATGTAGTTGATGTTTGTATGATGTCGTTGTTTGTATGTGTATGATTTGTATTGTTGATAAGAGATAACATGTATAGGCCATCTGCAGGTCTGTGGAGATCTTCACAATTGCACCAGCATTGATCACCTGCACCATGTATTTTTAATGTAATCTCAACTGCAATCCAGGCCAATTGGTTCTGATATTAGATGAAGCACAGTAATATCACATTAATATGTTGTATAAATAAACAAAATATCTGACATTGTATTCCGATTTGAACTTCGCTGTGCTTTTGAATGGTTGAAAGCGCAGTGATATCCATTTGGGTGACAACCAAACCAAAAATCTGACATTGTTTTTCCATTGGAATTCCGGTTGTGCTTTTAGATGGTTGAAAGCATAGTGATTACACATTGGAAATTCAACTAACTTTTGGCTTTCTTTTTTCAGAGGGTGAATATAGGTTGTAATCTCATTGATCAACGTCTCAACCAAATATTACCCAATTCTGCACGTTGAAATGACGTAGTGCGCCCAGTCGGTAGCCATCTAAGGCAAGTTGTTTGGTGACAGTTGCTGACCATGTGACATTGAAACAATAGGAACGCATTTCAGGGTACAGTACGTCAGGATGTGAATTTTCTTGTCTTGTTTTATGTGTTTAATAAAAAGTTTAAACATTTTAAAGGTATTTTCTGACTATTGATCAGATAGAGAGAGAGAAGACAGTGATAAAAGACAGAGAGAGGTTGTGTCAAAGGGCAGTAGGACGGATTCAAACCTATGCTGACAACATTTGATAAGATACCGCAATTCTTTCAGGCGCCACTTGTATGAATGTGTTTGTGATATTGTTGTGATAATATCAAAGTGCAATATGATTTAATATACATTATTTAATGACTGTTCTTTATGTTAACTTTTGAAAAAACTATGACTTTACTGTCTGAACAATACAGAAAATGTTTGCTGATTGACAGTGAACGCTGATGTCTGGCATTGTCTTAGAATTTAATATTTACCTTGAAACCTCTTTTATATGCATGTGACATGCTACCACCCAACCATGGTTGTCATGCAAATTCTGTCTCTGTGTACTTATATGATGTTTTCTACTGTGGGTGAATTGTCTTCCATCCTGAAAAGATGACAGGCAAACTACACCTCCTCCTGGTCTTGCTGGGCCTCTGTAGTATGTACTCAATAATCTAGCAATTTATTGGAACAAAGCATTTACGTATAGAGATAATGATAATATCCATTGAGTTAACATATTAGTGATCTATTGTCTTCATTCTCTTTTCTCTATTAGGGGTGTATGGTCAGAGTCTGGAGGCCATTCCCTCCAGTCCAGTCCTGAAAAAGCCTGCAGAACCTCTCAGCCTCTCCTGTAAGGGATCTGGATTTACATTTAGTAGCTACCACATGGCCTGGATACGTCAACCTGCAGGAAGAGCACTTGAATGGATAGGCATTATATGGACTGATGGTAGTGGAACTGCATATGCAAAAAGTGTTGAAGGACGGATTGAAATCACCAGAGACAATTCTAACAGCATGGTGTATCTGAAGCTGTCTGGTCTGAGAGCAGAGGACTCTGCTGTGTATTACTGTGCAAGAGACACAGTGGTGTGAGTGAGAGGAGGATCTGTACAAAAACCCCTCAGAGAATCTAACTGCCAGCAGAGTCAACAGAGGGCAGTAGGGTATCAGTACAACAGCCTACAAACTGCACGTATTCCCCTGAGAACCAAGCAACCAGTAAACCATCAACTGAACTACTATTAACATGAGCATTGTCCTATAGGCAAGAGTAGAAAGTTAGAAGTTAGAAAAAATGATTAAAGTGTCACTCCACAATACATACTGATATATTATTTGACCAATGCCTGCTGACAGTTCCATCTGAAAATGATCACTGCACCTCCTTAAGAATATCATGTTCATGTTGTTGTCCGAATCATCTCTTGTATTTATCTCAACTTGCACATTATTTCCCCTTGCTTCCAGCCTAGCATTAAGTTTGGTATAGTTAATATAAGCCTAACTTTTTGCCTATCAGACCTCGGAAGATTTGTTTTACATTTGAAATGCAAACTCCCCTGTAGAGAGAATGGTCGCGTTCCCCTGCTCAGACGTTGCATGCATCAACCAATGGTTGCGTGCCACATCATTGACTGTGTCATCGACTGACAGATTGCCATAGAGATCCTATTACATTTCTAATTCCTAGTTCTATGCAAATTGCTATAACATGCAATGTGATTAGCTGATAGGTAAAATACCTATCCAGGTGTTGTAAGATTTGGTAGGCATCAGCAACGCCTGGGCTATTGCTTCGGGCCGAACAACGCCATTTACCTGTGACTGTATTCAGCACATAGCACGGCCTCTAGTCCCTTATTGCTTATTGCATCATCTATACACATGTATGCAGAAAAAAAACAAAGTACAGGCTATGTGAGGTGTTGAATCTCATTAAGTTGTGTTCATTCATGAGAAAAAATATAAATGTAAAACAGATTCTTTTTTGTAATGATTGATTTTGCTTAACTGCCCTATTGGAAACATGTTCTGTGAATACTAGTGTACTGTTTTTGTCACCCATGCCTTTTTTATGTATATAATTTTCAATACTTGTTAATTATTTCCTTGAAAAATTGATGTTTATACAGCATATGCCATTTAAATGAACCCACAATTAAATTAAATCATGAAGGTTATCAATATTTAGAAACTCATTATGTTCCCCACAGTTCCTCAAGTCCTTGAGTCAGTTATGTGTGTGGTGAGTAGGCCCTGGAGGTTTGTGACCTGACCAGTCATGTGATAAAGGACATCTCCTGGCACTACTGATGAGCCAGAAATTGACCTCTGACCTCAGAGTCACCAGTCCCTCCCCCATGACATCATGATGTAAATCCAGATCCCTCAGAGTTCATATATACTTATGTTCTGCTGCTGACTTGTTGTCTTGTTGTCTTGTGTGGAGCAGCTGAGTTCATATCTCCACCCTCAGTATGACGGGCAAACTCTACCTTTGCTGCTCTCTCTCTGTCAGCCCTGTGAGTTCTGCAGTCACCTACTCCTTTATCAACTACTTTTACTATGAGGTATGACTGAACATTGACATTATTTTGTTATAACCTCAATTTCTTTAATATCTCTTTCTCTCTATCAGGTTTAAATGGCCAGGGTCTGGAGTCCATTCCCTCTGGTCCAGTCCTAAAAAAGCCTGGAGAAATTGTCAGTATCTCTTGTAAAGGATCTGGGTATACCTTTAGTGGCCACGGCATGCGCTGGATAAGACAACCAGCAGGAAAAGCTCTAGAATGGATTGGCGCTATATGGAGTGGTGCTAGTAGAACTGCATATGCAAAAAGTGTTGAAGGACGGATAGAAGTCACCAGAGACAATTCTAACAGCATGGTGTATCTGAAGCTGTCTGGTCTGAGAGCAGAGGACTTTGCTGTGTATTACTGTGCAGGAGACACAGTGGTGTGAGTGAGTGGAGGATCTGTACAAAACCCCTCAGAGAAGTAGAGCCAACAGAGGGTAGTAGAGGATCAGTGTGTTCCATCCCCCCCTCCACACACAAACTGCACACCTTCCCCTGAGACCCACAGCTACCAGTACACTACACCATCAACTGAACAACATCAACACAAGGAGTACATTTTCCTGGAGAGTTGTTGTAAAGAGAGGGACATTATCATAAATGGAATCGGTCATCAGACCCAAAACACGTTTTCATGGTACTTCAAGCTAGATGAAACGTGTCAGTGAGCAACTATTAACCTGGTGATTGGTGGGCACAAGGGGTTCCTCCCCCATGACATCATGTAAATCTAGATCTCTCAGAGTTCATATATACTTATGTTCTGCTGCTGCCTTGTTGTCTTGTTGTCTTGTGTGGAGCAGCTGAGTTCATATCTCCACCCTCAGTATGATGGGAAAACTCTACCTTCTGCTGCTCTCTCTCTGTCTGCCCTGTGAGTTCTGCTTGGTTTTACTCCGTATCAACTGTTCCTATGCTGAGCAAAGAAGACATACGATTTTCCATTGTAACCTCTATCTCCTTCATGTTTTTCCTCAATACTCAACACTTCTCCTTTCTCCCCTCCCCTTGTTTCCTCTCTCTCTTTCTCTCCTTCAGGTTTAAATGGTCAGACTGTTATGTCCCTTCACTCCAGTCCATTCCAGAAAAAGCCTGGAGAAACTCTCAATCTCTCTTGTAGAGGAACTGGGTATACCTTTACAAGCTATAGTATGAACTGGATTCGCAAACCTACAGGAAAAACACTGGAATGGATGGGCTGGATCAGCACCAATACTGGAGGGACGGATTGAACTGACCAAAGACAGCTCAGTGAGCATGACATCTGAAAATGTCTGGTCTGAAGGCAGAATACTCTGCTGTGTGTTACTGGGCATGCTGGGTACAGTGATGTGAGTGGTGGAGGTGTACAAAAACCCCTCAGACATACACCACCAGTCAAAAGTTTTAGAACACCTACTCATTCAAGGGTTTTTCTTAATGTTTTACTATTTTCTACATTGTAGAATATTAGTGAAGTCATCAAAACTATGAAACACACATGGAATCATGTAGCAACCAAAAAGTGTTAAACAAATCAAAATATATTTAATTTTTGAGACTCTTCAAATAGGCACCCCTTTGCCTTGCTGTCAGCTTTGCACACTCTTGGAATTCTCTCAACCAGCTTCACGTGGAATGCTTTTCCAACAGTCTTGAAGGAGTTCCCACATATGCTGAGCACTTGTTTGGCTGCTTTTCCTTCACTCTGCGGTCCGACTCATCCCAAACCATCTCAATTGGGTTGAGGTCGGGGGATTGTGGAGGTCATTTTATGCAGCACTCCATCACTATCCTTCTTGGTAAAATAGCCCTTACACAGCCTGGAGGTGTGTTGGGTCATTGTCCTGTTGAAAAACAAATGATAGTCCCACTAAGCCCAAACCAGATGGGATGGCATATCACTGTAGAATGATGTGGCAGCCATAATGGTTAAGTGTTGAATTCTAAATAAATCACAGACAGTGTCACCAGCAAAGCATCCCCACACCATAACACCTCCTCCTCCATGCTTTACGGTGGGAAATACACATGCGAAGATCATCCGTTCACTCACAAAGACACGGCGGGTGGAACCAAAAATCTCAAATTTGGACTCCAGACCAAAGGACACATTTCCACCGGTCTAATGTCCATTGCTCGTGTTTTTTGGCCCAAGCAAGTCTCTTCTTATTATTGGTGTCCTTTAGTAGTGGTTTCTTTGCAGCAATTCGACCATGAAGGCCTGATTCACACAGTCCCCTCTGAACAGTTGATGTAGAGATGTGTCTGTTACTTGAACTCTGTGAAGCATTTATTTGGGCTGAAATTTCTGCGGCTGGTAACTCCAATGAACTTATCCTCTGCAGCATAGGTAACTCTGGGTCTTCCATTCCTGTGGTGGTCCTCATGAGAGCCAGTTTCATCATAGCGAATGATGGTTTTTGCGACTGCATATATTGACTAACCATCATGTCTTAAAGTAATGATGTACTGTCGTTTATTTGAGCTGTTCTTGCCATAATATAGACTTGGTCTGTCCAAACCTTTGACTGGTACTGTATAAGTGTTCTTGATAAAATCTCTACCTGCTGTGCTTGATTATATGTTTTGTAACACAGAGAAGTATGTAAATAAAAACCTCTCATTTACATACAAATACATTTATTACCAGATTATTTATATCAAGCGTTATACGTACATAACAACTTTCATATTCCAATAACACTGCTGTGTTGTATTGGACAAATATTGGTAACATGTTTTGCTTATTGCATCAAATAACATTATCTGCCAATAAACAGGAGTGTATTTTATAAAGACTACATTGGAGTATTAAAAGCTGACACAAGTTTTCACAATTTTCACTGATATTCTCAAATCTTTCACATTTCCCTCTTCTCCATATGCAAATAGCACTGTGCCTCTCTTTCTCTCTATCTACCTCCCCCTTATTGTTAGGCTTTATATAAACAGTCTTGGTGTACGTCTCTCTGAGTCCTGGAGAGTAAAGAAGAGCATCTCCCACCAGTTCAGCTTCAACACAAACCATGATCCCTGGAAATCTGCTGCTGCTGCTTGTAGCTGTTGTGTGTGAGTGTCTATATGGGGACAGGCACAATAAGGAAAACTGGATCAGACTTTAATGTAATGCAAAAATCATGTTACTTGGATTTGCAATATTGATCATTTTTTTCCTTTCAACAGGTGTACAGAGTTATGAACTCACTCAGCCAGCCTCTATTACTGTCCAGCCCGGTCAACCACTGACCATCTCCTGTAAGGTCTCTTATTCAGTTACTAGCTTGCATACAGCTTTGATTCGACAGCCTGCGGGTAAAACACTGGAGTGGATTGGATATATCCATAGTGGTGGAAGTATATATTATAAAGATAGTCTGAAAAGTTCGGTATCACCAGAGAGACTTCCTGCAACACATTGTTTTTAAAAGGACAGAGTCTGCAGACTGAAGACACAGCTGTGTATTACCGTGCTCTCCTCCACAGTGATACAAACCAGCACCAGACCTGTACTAAAACTCACTCCTCTCTTCTACAGTTAAAGCTATATATATCTACCAGAAGGGGGGCGACCTGAGTCTAAATGTAAAACTCAAAACTCCCATGATCTAATGACTCTACAATATTTACAACATGAAGGTTGTTCATGAAATAACACAGGTTAAGCATGTGAAATAAAACAATAAAACACGACACATCAATCTCCATTACATTATTATAACCTCATAAACTGTCACAGTAGAAAACAGTTAATTAAAGGTGAGCACACTGTGACGGCCCTGAATATTTGTGAACCGTCTCAGTGCTTCTCCTTCTAATAGGGCGCTTCCCCTTTAATTCCTCATTAAATAGCCAGCATCAGCTGCGCAAAGAAAAGGGGAAGTTGTGATTGAGACATGAATGAGGATGTGTACTACCTTCAGTTCATGAAGCTTCGCCATTACGTTTGTTTTGTTGCCTTACAGTGTGTTTTGTAGCCTTAAAGCGAGTTTACCCAGGATTGGATCCACTCTGTGCGTCTGTGGACTACAACTCTCCGTTGGTTTTCGTGGCCTTTTCTCCGCTGGAGAGCTGTTGGCGGATTGTCTGACTGATCGACTGACTACAACTTTTTGTACACGGTATTTCATTTGTTTGGGGTGATGTATACTGTGATTTATGTAGTTGTGAGGACGTATTATTCTTTGGGTAGTCTTTGATACGCTTTATAGTTGTGTTACCAAATAAGTGTTATTTTGAGTGTATGAATATACTGGGTTTATGCTACGGACAAACGTTGCGGGACTAAGGTCACTTGAGTCAATGAACTTATTTACCGGGCTGGACTCTTTTTATGCCCGAGGTACAGGACATTTCTAAATGAACATAAGTGCAGTGATTTGTTATATTGTTGTGTGTGGGTGTGGGTGATCATTTATGTTGTTAATATAACCACGCAAAAGAATACACTTGTTTGAAGTTCTTTCCAAGGTTTTAAGGGGTTTATGAAAAGTATATTTCCATCTTGACTTTTACATAAGTCCTTTGTATTGGTGTGACTTGACGGACCAGATGGGACTCATTCCCTCCCAAACTAAAAGGAGAAACCCATGCTTTCTCTGGTGGGCACAACCTACCTGGCACCCCTATAAATAACCTCAAGTCAAAACCGTTACATAAAAAATGGCACCCCAGATGGGACTTGAACCCACAATCTCTGGCTTCAGAGGCCAGTGCCTTATCCATTAGGCTCCTGCTTGTGGTAATGGTGGCCCTCATCTTACATGTGCTACTGTCCTGTCTAGCAGTCGAGACTCACCCAAAACTGACTTTCCCATCTCTGATGAGGTCATTTGGAAAGCCCAACAGGATGATCCAGAAGTACAGGCTTTGTACCAGACTATCCTGGAAGATGGAGAAAAGATGGTTAACCCTACCACAAAGCTGACCATCATTGAAGACAAAGTCTACCGAGTTGTACAACTACCTCACAGAACACTCTACCAAATGTACATACCTGAAACTCTCTACGCCTTCAACTGCTTCAACATTTCCATGAAGACCCATTAGCTGGTCATTTGGGCAGGTTCAAAACCTACAAACGTTTGCAAGCATTACTGTACTGGCCACATCTGAGCATGGATGTGAAGTCACATATCCGAAACTGTCAGGTTTGTCAAATGTACAAACCAGAAGGTAGAAAACCTGCTGGCAAGTTGCAGCAAACTGTGGTTACCCGACCTTGGGAAATGTTAGGAGTGGATTTGATGGGTCCATTTCCTAGAAGCTCCAATCAGAATGTGTACATGCTTGTTTTTGTTGATTACTATTCCAAGTGGGTTGAGCTCTTTGCCCTGCGTCAGGCCACAGCGAGGACCGTCTCTAACATCCTTACGAAAGAGATCCTGACTCGCTGGGGAGTGCCTGATTACATCCTGTCTGATCGAGGTTCCCAATTTGTCTCTGATCTCTTTGGAGAGACCTGCCAAAGATGGAACCTGAGACAGAAGTTGACCACAGCCTATCACCCACAGACCAACCTCACTGAGAGAGTAAATCGAACCTTGAAGACAATGGTTGCTTCCTATGTAGGGACCCAGCACAAACACTGGGACAAGCACCTTCACGAGTTTCGATTTGCCCTGAATTCTGCTGTGCAAGAGTCCACTGGAGTCACACCTGCAGAGCTGAACCTAAGTCGTCTCCTCCGAGGACCCTTGGATATGGTGCTACAGCCCCAGCAGCTTACTCCAGACGCTGCTTGCTATGACCAGGTAGTCCATCTCCACGACTTGAGAGCTCTTGTCTCAAGGAACATGATCCAGGCTCGACTCAAGCAGAAGAGAAATTATGATAAGAACAGACGAGACATGCAGTTCCAGCTTCGTGATCGGGTGTGGCTTCGCTCTCATCCTTACTCGAAAGCTGAACAATTCTTCTCGGCCAAGCTCGCTCCTAAATGGCAAGGACCATATAGGATTGTGGAGCAGATGGGCCCTTTGAACTACCGAGTGGTGAAAGAGGACACAGGTGAAGATATGCGCGTTGTCCATGTCTCACGCCTTAAGGCCTGTTACCCCTCGGCTGAGGAATTGGAGGAGATTGAGCGCCGCAAGGTCCTGGAGATCTTTGAAGAGGAAAGTAAGGAGACTTTTCTCGGATTCCCAGACCCAGAAGTCTCACGGCTTAATGCCTGTGACCCCTCAGCTGAGGAGCGTGAGCGCCAAAAAGTAATGAATATTTTTGTAGAGGAAAGTGATGAGGAGACCTTTCTCGGTTTCCCCGACCAAGATCTGCCTTCCCGACAATGGTCGGCTTTTTCCAGGGGAGGGGGTGTGTGACGGCCCTGAATATTTGTGAACCGTCTCAGTGCTTCTCCTTCTAATAGGGCGCTTCCCCTTTAATTCCTCATTAAATAGCCAGCATCAGCTGCGCAAAGAAAAGGGAAGTTGTGATTGAGACATGAATGAGGATGTGTACTACCTTCAGTTCATGAAGCTTCGCCATTACATTTGTTTTGTTGCCTTACAGTGTGTTTTGTAGCCTTAAAGCGAGTTTACCCAGGATTGGATCCACTCTGTGCGTCTGTGGACTACAACTCTCCGTTGGTTTTCGTGGCCTTTTCTCCGCTGGAGAGCTGTTGGCGGATTGTCTGACTGATCGACTGACTACAACTTTTTGTACACGGTATTTCATTTGTTTGGGGTGATGTATACTGTGATTTATGTAGTTGTGAGGACGTATTATTCTTTGGGTAGTCTTTGATACGCTTTATAGTTGTGTTACCAAATAAGTGTTATTTTGAGTGTATGAATATACTGGGTTTATGCTACGGACAAACGTTGCGGGACTAAGGTCACTTGAGTCAATGAACTTATTTACCGGGCTGGACTCTTTTTATGCCCGAGGTACAGGACATTTCTAAATGAACATAAGTGCAGTGATTTGTTATATTGTTGTGTGTGGGTGTGGGTGATCATTTATGTTGTTAATATAACCACGCAAAAGAATACACTTGTTTGAAGTTCTTTCCAAGGTTTTAAGGGGTTTATGAAAAGTATATTTCCATCTTGACTTTTACATAAGTCCTTTGTATTGGTGTGACTTGACGGACCAGATGGGACTCATTCCCTCCCAAACTAAAAGGAGAAACCCATGCTTTCTCTGGTGGGCACAACCTACCTGGCACCCCTATAAATAACCTCAAGTCAAAACCGTTACAACACGCATTATTACTCTTGTCATCAAAGTCTATGAAATATACTTACATATGCCCATATAAAAGTTATATAGTAATTTAATGTTTTCCCTGAATACATATCTCATTACTGCTGTTTCAGTGTCTCCCTGTCAGGTCTCCCTATACAGTACCAGGACCAGAGCTGTTTAAAACCCATCCTCTTGGGAGATACTGTCTAGAATATGGAAGCTGAAAATCAGATGTAATGCTCCTCAGTTCCACTCAATGTAGGGACAAATAAATGTTTTATCCATATAATGCTCAACATGAATGTCTAGCCTATCTCCTTTGTTAATAAATCAGAGGACTCATAGTAAATATATCAAATGCACCTAAAATAACGGGACAACTTTAGCTAAATTGTGATACAAAATATTATCTAGCCTTGCCACTAGGTTCTGGGACAAAACATGGGGTAGCATACCACAATTACTGAAATGATACAGCATTATGACAAGCAAAAGGCTACTGTAGGCATTCATCTTCTCTGGCCAAAAGATGGTGCCATGACAACACAGTTCATCACTGCCACGACTGGCACTCACTATTTACACATACAAAATGTATTATTTGTTTATTTGGATCCCCATTAGCTTTTGCAGAGGCAGCAGCTATTCTTCCAGGGGTCCACAAAAAAACATAAAACATGACAAGTAACAAAACACTGATAGACAAGGACAGTCACACAAATGTGGGGGGATTTTAGTCTCTTTGAATACTGGACACCAAACATTGTAGAGATTGGAGAGAAACATCATATAACTCTGAATCCAGTCAATGCAGTTGTTTTGCTATTGTGTTAGTTGTTTTACCATTGTGTTAGTCAGTTGTTTTACCATTGTGTTAGTCAGTTGTTTTACCATTGTGTTAGTCAGTTGTTTTACCATTGTGTTAGTCAGTTGGTTTGCTATTGTGACATACTGTAGTTTTTGAAAATGCCTGTCATCTGTCTTTCTCTACACTCCCATCTCTTTCAGATATACACAGCATTAGATTGACCTCCTCCCCTGCTCAACTCGAAGCTCCTGGAGAGTCAGTGAAACTATCTTGCCAAGTCTCTGGCTATGCCCTGACAGACTATGGTACAGCTTGGATACGACAGCAGCCAGGGAAAACACTGGAGTGGATTGTGGAATTGATTCAGTGGTGGTTTCAGAAGTATGCTTCTTTATTATACTATGATAACATAATAACAGGTTTTACCAATATTACTCTACTGTCATTAAGAATAATTTGTACAGTAATTCTCAAACTGTCCTTACAACTCTTCCTCAGGTTTGTGTTGTAATGGAAATGTATTCTCCATCACTGTACATGATAAAATAGATACACAGAAACACAAACAGCAGGATTTCTTCTTCATAACTGTAGCGGGTGATTAGGACAGAGTCAGGCGCAGGAGGTGTGAATCACAGAATGTGGTTTATTCGTCCAATACAGTAGTTCGCAGCAATGCGTAAACCAAAATACAGTGCGACTTATACGCGCACTGGGAAAACAAAACACACGTGTGAATATCCCGGCGACAAAAGTAAAATGATGCTCAACCGAGCTAGCGACACCTCCACATGGAAACAATAACACACAAAGACATGGGGAGCAGAGGGAATACTTATACAGGGACTGATGAGGGATATGACCCAGGTGTGTGTGAAAAACAAGAGAAAACAAATGGAATGATGAAAAGAGGAGCGGCAGTGGCTAGAAGGCTGGTGACGACGAACGCCGAAGTTTGCAAGAACAAGGAGAGGAGGCAGCTTGTGACAGTGCCCCCCCCCCCCAGTCTGCTTAAAAAAGCGATTGCTATCCATTCACACTGGACGCAGGGCCAGCCACTTCTTTTGCTCTCTGCAGATTACAATTCAATAGGAGGGGGAGTGGCTACACTTGTGCTAGGCAATTAGCTTAGTGTTATTAGCAAAACCTCTTTGTTCAGCGGCAGCTGTCTGCAGCAGCTGTCCCCAAAACGAAGACTGTCCCTGAAACAAAGACAGTTCTGCCAAGTTGTTCTGCGGGAGATAGTCGAGGGAGGCCCCGCTCTCTCGCTTCCCCAGATGTTTAGTTAATTTCATTCCGATCTCTTTTGCATTATTGTAGCCTTTTCTGTAGCCTGTCAACTATGTGTCTGTCTATCCCTGTTCTCTCCTCTCTGCAGAGGCCATACAAACGCTTCACAACACGTGGCTACTTCAACTCTAATCTGGTGGTCCCTGTGCGCACGACCCACGTGGAGTTCCAGGTCTCCGGCAGCCTCTGGAACTGCCGTTCTGCGGCCAACAAGGCAGAGTTCATCTCAGCCTATGCTACCCTCCAGTCTCTCGACTTCTTGGCGCTGACGGAAACATGGATTACCACAGAAAACACTGCTACTCCTACTACTCTTTCCTCGTCTCGCATACCCCGAGAGCATCTGGTCAGCGCGGCGGTTGCACAGGAATCCTCATCTCTCCCAAGTGGACATTCTCTCTTTTACCCCTGACCCATCTGTTTTCTCATTATTTTAATTCCATGCTGTCACAGTCACTAGCCCATTCAAGCTTAACATCCTTGTCATTTATCGCCCTCCAGGTTCCCTTGGAGAGTTCATCGATGAGCTTGACGCCTTGATAAGTTCCTTTCCTGAGGATGGCTCACCCCTCACAGTCCTGGGTGACTTTAACCTGCCGACGTCTACCTTCGACTCATTTCTCTCTGCCTCCTTCTTTCCACTCCTTTCGTCTTTTAACCTCACCCCTCTCACCGTCCCCCCCTACACACAAGGCAGGCAATACGCTTGACCTCATCTTTACTAGATACTGTTCTTCTACTAATCTCACTGCAACTCCCCTCCAAGTCTCCGACCACTACTTTGTATCCTTTTCTCTCCCGCTCTCCTCCAACACTACTCACTCTGCCCCTACTCAGATGGTAATGCGCCGTCGCAACCTTCACTCTCTCTCTCCAGCTACTCTCTCCTCTTCCATCCTATCATCTCTTCCCTCTGCTAAATCCTTCTCCCTCCGGTCTCCTGATTCTGCCTCCTCGACCCTCCTCTCCTCCCTGTCTGCATCTTTTGACTGTCTATGTCCCCTATCCTCCCGGCCGTCTCGGTCCTCCCCTCCTGCTCCGTGGCTTGACGACTCATTGCGAGCTCACAGAACAGGGCTCCGGGCAGCCAAGCGGAAATGGAGGAAAACTAGACTCCCTGCGGACCTGTCATCTTTTCACTCCCTCCTCTCTACTTTCTCTTCCTCTGTTTCTGCTGCTAAAGCCACTTTCTACCACTCTAAATTTCCAAGCCTCTGCCTCTAACCCTAGGAAGCTCTTTGCCACCTTCTCCTCCCTGCTGAATCCTCCTCCTCCTCCCCATCCCTCCTCCCTCTCTGTGGATGACTTCGTCAACCATTTTGAAAAGAAGGGTTAGCGACATCCGATCCTCATTTATTAAGTCTAATGACACCGCTGGTCCTGCTCACACTGCCCTACCCTATGCTTTGACTTCTTTCTCCCCTCTCTCTCCAGATGAAATCTTGCGACTTGTGACGGCCGGCCACCCAACAACCTGCCCGCTTGACCCTATCCCCTCCTCTCTTCTCCAGACCATTTCCGGAGACCTTCTCCCTTACCTCACCTCGCTCATCAACTCATCCTTGACTGCTGGCTATGTCCTTTCCGTCTTCAAGAGGGCGAGAGTTGCACCCCTCCTCAAAAACCTACACTCGATCCCTCCGATGTCAACAACTACAGACCAGTATCCCTTCTTTCTTTTCTCTCCAAAACTCTTGAGCGTGCCGTCTCTAGCCAACTCTCCTGCTATCTCTCTCAGAATGACCTTCTTGATCCTAACCAGTCAGGTTTCAAAACTGGTCATTCAACTGAGACTGCTCTTCTCTGTGTCACGGAGGCTCTCCGCACTGCCAAAGCTAACTCTCTCTCCTCTGCTCTTATCCTTCTAGACCTATCTGCTGCATTTGATACTGTGAACCATCAGATCCTCCTCTCCACCCTCTCCGAGTTGGGGATCTCCGGCGCTGGTCACTCTTGGATTGCGTCCTACCTGACAGGTCGCTCCTACCAGGTGGCGTTGCGAGAATCTGTCTCCGCACCACGTGCTCTCACCACTGGTGTCCCCCAGGGCTCAGTTCTAGGCCCTCTCCTATTCTCTCTGTACACCAAGTCACTTGGCTCTGTCATATCCTCACATGGTCTCTCCTATCATCGCTACGCAGACGACACACAATTAATTTTCTCCTTTCCCCCTTCTGATAACCAGGTGGCGAATCGCATCTCTGCATGTCTGGCAGACATATCAGTGTGGATGTCGGATCACCACCTCAAGCTGAACCTCGGCAAGACGGAGCTGCTCTTCCTCACGGGGAAGGACTGCTGCTCCATGATCTCGCCATCACGGTTGACAACTCCATTGTGTCCTCCTCCCAGAGTGCAAAGAACCTTGGCTTGACCCTGGACAACACCCTGTCGTTCTCTGCTAACATCAAAGCGGTGACCCGATCCTGCAGGTTTATGCTCTACAACATTCGCAGAGTACGACCCTACTTTACACAGAAAGCGGCACAGGTCCTAATCCAGGCACTTGTCATCTCCCGTCTGGATTACTGCAACTCGCTGTTGGCTGGGCTCCCTGCCTGTGCCATTAAACCCCTGCAACTTATCCAGAACGCTGCAGCCCGTCTAGTGTTCAACCTTCCCAAGTTCTCTCACGTCACCCCGCTCCTCTGCACACTCCACTGGCTTCCAGTTGAAGCTTGCATCTACTACAAAACCATTGTGCTTGCCTACGGAGCTGTGAGGGGAACGGCACCTCCTTACCTTCAGGCTCTGATCAGACCCTACACCCAAACGAGGGCACTACGTTCATCCACCTCTTGCCTGCTAGTCCCCCTACCTCTCACGGAAGCACAGTTTCCACTCAGCCCAGTCAAAGCTATTCGCTGCTCTGGTACCCCAATGGTGGAACAAGCTCCCCCACGATGCCAGGCCAGCGGAGTCACTGACCACCTTCTGGAGACACTTAAATCCCTACCTCTTTAAGGAATACCTGGAATAGTATAATAGTAATCCTTCTACCCCCCCTTTACTACCACTGTCTTTTGTCTAAACTAACACCTGAATTATTTCACCTGCTAGCACTGACTTGTTTAAAGAAATGTACATATCGTGATCGAGATGTGGTTGTCCCACTGGCTATCCTAAGTTGAATGCACCAATTTGTAAGTTGCTCTGGATAAGAGCGTCTGCTAAATGACTTAAATGTAAAATGTAAATATATGTAAACTTGTTCACTCTCCTCAGGATTTTGAACGGCCCCACAAATCATGGGCTCAGCTTCCGGCAGGGCAGGTGGAGGGGCAGGTTCGGGTCGAGCCAGACCCGATCACCCGGTACAAGACCGGGGTCTCACTCGCGGTGGCGGTTAGCATTGGCCTTCTGGCGACGTACGGCATGCTGGAGGTGGACGTGGGCGGCATTCCACGTCTCCTCTGCGCGAGCGAAACCAGTCTTCCAATGCAGGAGCTTCGGTTGACTCTGATGTCACGGTGCCAGGACCGGCTGATACCCTAAAACACATTGAAATGGAGACAGGTTAGTGGACGAGTGGCGGAGAGAGTTCTGGGCATATTCGGCCCATGGCAAGAACACTGACCACTCCCCCGGCCGGTCCTGTCAGTAGGACCGCAGGAACCTACCCACATTCTGATTCACCTGTTCCAGCTGCCCATTAGATTTCGGGGTGAAACCCAGAGGTCAGGCTGACCGAGACCCGCAGACGTTCCATGAACGCCTTCTAGACCCTAGACTGGGGACCCATGTCAGACACTGTGTCCTGTGGCACCCCGTAGTGCCAGAAGACGTGAGTAAACAGGGCTTCCGCAGTTTGCAGGGCCGTGGGGAGACCGGGCAGAGGAAGGAGGCGGCAGGCTTTAGAGAAACGGTCCACAACAATCAGGATGGTGGTGTTACCATGAGAGATGGGAAAATCAGTTCGAAAATTGATCGATAAGTGGGACCATGGCCGTTGTGGAACTGGTAAGGGATGTAACTTACCCGCTGGAAGGTGCCTAGGTACCTTACTCTGGGCACACACCGAGCAGGAGGAGACATACAGCCTCACGTCCCTTAGCCAAGATAGGCCACTTCCCGGTCAGGCAGCGCACTCTACGGCCGATGCCTGGGTGACCAGAGGAGGGGGACGTGTGTGCCCAATAGATAAGACGATCACGGACACTAGACGGCACATACCGAAGCCCAGCTGGGCACTGAGATGGAGATGGCTCTGTGCGTAACGCCCGCTCTATGTTCGCGTCCACCTCCCACACCACCAGCGCCACAATGCAGGAGGCCGGGAGTATGGGGGTGTTGTCAATTGGCCCTTCCTCTGTGTCGGACAGTGCGTCTACCTTCACGTTCTTAGTGCCTGGTATATAGGAGAGCGTGAAATCAAACCGGGTGAAGAACAAGGTTAGGGTTAGGGTTGTACTCCAGGTTACTGTGGTACGTCCAGATGAGGAAAGGGTGTTTAGCCCCCTCGAGCTAGTGCCTCCAAGCTGTCAGGGCTCTGACAACAGGCAACAGCTCCCGATCACCAACGTCATAGTTCTGCTCCGCCGGGCTGAGCTTCTTAGAGAAGAAGGAACAGGGGCGGAGCTTGGGTGGCGTGCCAGAGCGTTGGGATAGAACAGCACCTACCCCTACCTCAGACACGTTCTCCTCCACTACGAATGGCATTGATGGATTGGGATGGGCCAGTACCGGAGCTGAGGTGAACAGAGCCCTCATGTTACTGAAAGCCCTGTCAGCCTCAGCAGACCAGCGGAGCCAGGACGGCCCACCCTTCAACAGAGAGGTGATGGGGGCTGCGACCTTGCCAATGCCCCGGATGAACCTCTGATAGTAATTGGCAAAGCCAATGAAGCGCTGCACCTCCTTTACCATGGTTGGAGTTGGCCAATTATGCACGGCTGCAATGCGGTCTCCCTCCATCTCCACACCTGAGGTGGTGATGTGGTAAACGAGGAAGGAGACGGATTGTTGGAAGAACAGACATTTTTCTGCCTTGGCATACAGGTCATGCTCCAACAGTCGGCCAAGCACTCTGCGAACCAGGGACACATGCTCGGCGCGTGTAACGGAATACACCAGGATGTCATCGATGTAGACCACCACACCGCGACCAAGCATGTCCCGAAACACCTCGTTCACAAAGGACTGGAAGACTGATGGAGCATTCATCAACACGTACGGCATCACCAGGTATTCATAATGCCCCGTGGTTGTGCTAAATGCTGTCTTCCATTCGTCCCCTTCCCGAACACGCACCAGGTTGTATGCACTCCTGAGATCTAATTTCATGAAGAAGCACGCCCCATGCATTGATTCGATCACAGAGGAAATGAGGGGTAGAGGATAACTAGAGCGAACTGTAGTTGTATTAAGTGCATGGTAATCAATGTAAGGGCGCAGACCTCCGTCCTTCTCGAGGAGGCGGGTGAAGTGGAGGGACGTATGAACCCCTGACACAGGGACTCGGAGACGTATGTTTCCATAGCCTCCATTTCAACCTGCGACAGGGGATATACATGACTCCTGGGCGGCACAGCGTCTAACCGGAGGATTATCGCGCAATCCCCCGGTTGATGGGGTGGTAATTTGGTTGCCTGCGTTTTGGAAAACGCATGCACCAAATTGAGGTATTCGGGGGGAATGCGCACGGTGGAGGCATTGTCTGGACTTTCCACCGTGGTCGCACCAATGGAAACAGCTAGACAACTACCCTGACACTCTCGCGACCACCCCGTGAGAGCCCTCTGCGGCCATGAAAAGGTGGGGTCGTGTAGTGCTAGCCAGGGAATGCCCAACACCACAGGGAAATCAGGGGACTCAATAATATGAAACGTGATTAGCTCCTTATGGGTCTCCTGCGTAATCATAGTGACTGGTATTGTAACCTCCCAAACAAAAACTGACCCTAATGTTCGATTGTCAAGTGCTTTGATGGGCAATGGAATAGACAGGGGAACCAATGTAAGAAATAGACTAAGAGCTAAAGACCTGTCCATGAAGTTCCCAGCTGCGCCTGAATCTACCAGCGCCTTACACTGAGAAACTACTGTGTAATCAGGGAAGTGGACGTGGATGGTTAAATGCGCAGCAGAAGGCTCTGAACGTGTGTGGATTTGCGCCCCCTGGGGTGACGAGAGAGTGCCCTGCCTGCCGCCTCCAGAACCAGAAGAACTCTGACAACATCGTGCAGCAGAATGTCCTCCTCTGCCACAAGAGTGACACTGGATCTGTCGTCCTCCGTTCTTCTGGACCGCTGCACCACCCAGCTCCATCGGAATGTGATCCGGGGTGAGGGGGGGGGGGGGGGGGTGAAACTGGCAGGCCCCTTCCAGGACGTCATCTCGAAGCCAGCAGGTTGTCCAACCGGATGGCCATGTCCACCAGTTGGTCGTGGTCAGAGTGGTATCCAGGCAGGCTAGATCCCTTTGGACGTCCTCACGCAGGCTGTATTGGAATTAGTCGGTGAGGCACATCTCGTTCCACCCGGACCCAGAGACTGATGAGGGGATATGAACCAGGTGTGTGTGAAAAACAAGACAAAACAAATGGAATGATGAAAAGAGGAGCGGCAGTGGCTAGAAGGCCGGTGACGACGAACGCCGAAGCCTGCCCGAACAAGGAGAGGAGGCAGCTTCGGAGGAAGTCGTGGCAATAACAGAGCATCTCAAGATGACCTCATACCAGGTGAACTGTAGGTATTTATCAAAGCCTCTTGTGATTGGTCTTCCCAGTGAGGAGGAGCTCATGCAAAACTCTCCAGTCCTCCATCTTTATTAATGTCTCTGTTGAAGGCTGTTTCTGCTGTGGACTGTCTCAACTACCTTTAGAGAACTACACAGATCCTCATGTTTCCTACCACAGGAATACTCTTACTGACAGTCTATCTAACAGTTGAGGATATTAACAATGTTTATCAAGGAAATAAGTCAATACATCATGTTTTACTTCAACATGACCTCTGCTTTCTATTTCCACAGGTGTTCATGGTCAGACATTGACTGAGTCTGGACCAGTGGTTAAAAAGCCTGGAGAATCCCACCAACTGAGTTGTACCACCTCTGGGTTCACATTCAGTAGCTACCATATGGCTTGAATGAAACAGGCTCCTGGGAAAGGACTTGAGTTTGTTGCCTTTATACACAATGGTGGTTCGAGTCCATTCTATTCTCAGTCAGTCCAGGGTAGATTCACCATCTCCAGAGATGACTCCAGCAGTAAGCTATACCTACAGATGAACAGTCTAAAGAGTGAGGACACAGCAGTGTATCCAACCTGACAGAGCTTGAGAGGATCTGCAGAGAAGAATGGGAAAAACGTCCCAAATAAAGGTGTGCCAAGCTTGTAGTGTCATACCCAAGAAGATTAGAGGCTGTAATCGCTGCCAAATGTGCTTCAACAAAGTACTGAGTAAAAGGTCTGAGTACTTATGTAAATAAGGTATTTCAGTTTTTTTTTTTTTTTATAAATTTGCAAACATTTCAAAAAAACTGTTTTTGCTTTGTCATTATGGGGTATTGTGTGTAGATTGATGAGGACTTGATTTGTTTCGTCCATTTTAGAATAACGCTGTAACGTAACAAAATGTGGAAAAAGTCAAGGCATCTGAATACTTTCCAATTGTACGTCCCTCTGAGTCCTGGAGAGTAGAGAAGAGCATCTCCCACCAGTTCAGCTTCATCACAAACCATGTTCCCTGCATCTCTGCTTATGCTGTGCTCTGGCAGCTGCCTCCTGAGAGTCTCTTTGGATGTGGGGGAAAATACACATTCATGAAACTTGAATTAGACACTATTTGGAGCTTGTAATTATCTCTTCCTTCCTTCTCTTCCAACAGGTGTTCACTGTGAAGAACTCACTCAGCCAGCCTCTATGAATGTCCAGCCAGGTCAACCACTGACCATCTCCTGTAAAGTCTCATACTCTTTATCTAACTATTGGACAGCTTGGATCCGACAACCTGCAGGAAAAGGACTGGAGTGGATTGGGCAAATATATACTGGAAACACAGTCTACAAGGATTCACTGAAAAACAAGTTCAGCCTCACTTTACACTCACAGTGATACAAAGCAGGGCCAGACACATACAAAAACTCATCCCTTAAACAGTTGGACTAATACGTATCAATCAATAGAGGGGCGATATTAACCTTCTTACTGTAATAAAATAAAGTCAAATCCCACCATGGAATGATTAAGTTAGTTAATAATACATTGGTATCTTTGACATTACAAAAAATATTTGGCTTAGACATGATAGATGTGTTTGCTCAATATATATTTCCAACCTTCTCCATAATATAATATATAATCACAAGTTCCAACCTCACAAGTTCCAAACTGTGGACCTTCTTATTAAGACAATATGATAAGAGCTTCACAATACCCACTGGTTGAGGCTGCTGAGGGGAGGACGGCTCATAATAATGGCTAGATTTGATCGTAATGGCTGGAATGGAGTCAATGGAATGGTATAGAAAACATGTGTTTGATACTATTCCATTCACTCCATTCCAGCCATTATTATGAGCCGTCCTCCCCTCAGCAGACTCTACTGATGCCAACCTCTACAGTTTAACCCCTCCCTCCATCTCTCTACGTCAATACAAACCCACCCGCTTGTTCTTTCCCTACTTAAACAGTGTCTGTCTGTCTGTCCTTAGAGACCCTCTGAGTCCTAGAGAGTAGAAAAGAGCAGCTCCCACCAGTTCAGCTTCAGCACCAACCATGTTCTCTACATCTCTGTTGCTACTGCTGGCAGCTGCCTCCTGTGAGTCTCTGTTCATACAAATGGAGATTTATTACAACTCTGGATTGATCAATTCTAATTTCAGATGAAAACTGACAATGCTGTGTTGTGATGTGTGTTTCTCCTTTCAGGTGTCTACTGTGATATTGAACTCATCCAGTCTGGTCCAGTGGTTATAAAACCAGGAGAGTCTTTCAGCATATCCTGCAAATTCTCTGGGTTTTCTATATCCTCTTATTGTCCTCATTGGATACGACAAGCTGAAGGCAAAGCTTTGGAGTATATTGGTTATACATGCACTAGTAGTACTTACACTGTTGATTCACTAAAGAGCAAGATCAGTTCTGGTTATGACAGCTCCAGCAGTACAGTGTTTCTACAAGGGAAAAACTTCCAGACTGAAGACACAGCTGTTTATTACTGTGCCCGTGAGACACAGTGATACAAACCATGATCAGAGCTGTACAAAAACCCTTCCTCAGGGTAACTTATAAAAGGGACTCATTAAATTAAATAGAACAGAGATGTTTCTCCACATCAAATTTGTGAACGAATAAAGCCCATCAATGGGCAGTGCTGGATATCTACAGTATATCTGAATAGTTTGCCAATTATACTCCTGATATGACTTGATGGTATTATAATTGATGTCTATCAAACATTCAATGAACTCATTCATGATCCTTTACTTTATAGTTTTAATCATTCACATGATAAAAGTGGCCAATACCGAAAAATAAGATCTAAGCTCTGTACCATAAAAATATACAAAGTATTATGATATAAATACAAATATATGCAAAAATATAAATACTGGGGATAATTGACACTAATAGGTTATTATACAAAAAATATTGGCAGAGTGTGAAGCTCACTGTATCACAGTCCTGTGTAACATTATACTCCAGTATAAGTCTGGCTTTTTACATGGACAACACATTACAGTATTTATAGCTTGCACAGTTATAAAATATTATTAGTGGTGATTGAATGGCGCCGGAGGAGATCGCTGCCGTTTTACGGGCTCCTAACCAATTGTGCTATTTTGTGTGTTTTTTCACGTTGTTTGTAACTTATTTTGTAAATAATGTTTTTCACGTAGTTTGTAACTTATTTTGTACATAATGTTTCTGCCACTGTCTCTTATGACCGAAAAGAGCTTCTGGATATCAGAACAGCGATTACTCACCTCAAACTAGACAAATATTTTTCCTTTAACGAGTCGGACACAAAGGATTTACTGCTGATATCGGACCAGGCCCAAATCCCCGTCATTCGCATGAAGAAGAGATACCGATACAGGGGACGCAGGTCCGGGTGCCTTGTGAGAATTTGTCGGCGAGTGGGTAAGCTGCCTCTACCATCCGTCCTATTGGCCAAAGTGCAATCATTGGAGAATAAACTGGATGAGCTCTGTTCGAAACTAACCTTCCAACGAGACATAAAAAACTGTAATATCTTATGTTTCACCAAGTCATGGCTGAACGACGACATGGATAATATACAGTTGGCTGGGTTTTCCGTGCATCGGCAAGACATAACTGCTATCTCCGGTAAGACAAGGGGGGTTGGTCTGTTTCTATTTGTCAATAACAACTGGTGCGCGAAATCTAATATTAAGGAAGTCTCTAGGTTTTGCTTGCCTGAGGTAGAGTATCTCATGATAAGCTGTAGACCACACTATTTACCAAAAGAGTATCATCTATATTTTTTGTAGCTGTCTATTTACCACAACAAACCGATGCTGGCACTAAGACCGCACTCAACGAGCTGTATATGGCCATATGCAAACAAGAACATGCTCATCCAGCGACGGCACTCCTAGTGGCCGGGGACTTTAATGCAGGGAAACTTACATCCGCTTTACCCAATTTCTACCAGCATGTCACGTGCAACCAGTGGAAAAAAATCTCTAGACCACCTTTACTCCACACACAGAGACGCGTACAAAGCTCTCCCTCACCCTCCATTTGGCAAATCTGACCATAATTCTATCCTCCTGATTCCTGCTTACAAGCAAAGACTAAAGCATGAAGTACCAGTGACTCGCTAAATACGGAAGTGCTGCCGCACAGGCAAGAAGGAAACCGGAGCACCAAGTCTATGTCCAAAAGGCTCCTTAACAGCTTCTACCCCCAAGCCATAAGACTGCTGAACAATTAATAAAATGGCCACCCGGACTATTTACATTGACACGCCCCCCGCCCCCTCCTTTGTTTTTACACTGCTGCTACTCACTGTTTAATATCTATGCATAGTCAATTTACCCCTACCAACATGTACAAATTACCTCAACTGACATGTACCCCGCACATTGGCTCGTTGCCGGTACCCCACTGTATATAGCCTCGTAATTGTTATTTTATTGTGTTACTTTTTATTAGATTGTTTACTTTAGTTTATTTTGTAAATATTTTCATAACTCTATTTCTTGAACTGCATTGTTGGTTAAGGGCTTGTAAGTAAGCATTTCACGTTATTCGGAGCGTTTGACAAATAACATTTGATTTGATTTGATTATCCATGGGTAGCTTCTGGACACACTGGATCCGTAAGAAACCAGGGAAAGGACTTATGTGGATTGGATACATTGACCGGTGGCACTGTTTATTATGCCCAGTCCCTCCAGGCCAGTTCACCATCACCAAATACAGGTCCAAAAACCTGCTGTACATGGGGAGAACAAGTATTTGATACACTGCCGATTTTGCAGGTTTTCCTACTTACAAAGCATGTAGAGGTCTGTAATTTTTATCATAGGTACACTTCAACTGTGAGAGACGGAATCTAAAACAAAAATCCAGAAAATCACATTGTATGATTTTTAAGTAATTAATTTGCATTTTAGTGCATGACATAAGTATTTGATACATCAGAAAAGCAGAACTTAATATTTGGTACAGAAACCTTTGTTTGCAATTACAGAGATCATACGTTTCCTGTAGGTCTTGACCAGGTTTGCACACACAGCAGCAGGGATTTTGGCCCACTACTCCATACAGACCTTCTCCAGATCCTTCATGTTTCGGGACTGTCGCAGGGCAATACGGACTTTCAGCTCCCTCCAAAGATGTTCTATTGGGTTCAGGTCTGGAAACTAGCTAGGCCACTCCAGGACCTTGAGATGCTTCTTACGGAGCCACTCCTTAGTTGCCCTGGCTGTGTGTTTTGGATCGTTGTCATGCTCTTACTGAGGGAAGGAGGTTGTTGGCCAAGATCTTGCAATACATGGCCCCATCCATCTTCCCCTCAATACGGTGCAGTCGTCCTGTCCCCTTTGCAGAAAAGCATCCCCAAAGAATGATGTTTCCACCTCCATGCTTCACGGTTGGGATGGTGTTCTTGGGGTTGTACTCATCCTTCTTCTTCCTCCAAACACGGCGAGTGGAGTTTAGACCAAAAGCTCTATTTTTGTCTCATCAGGCCACATGACCTTCTCCAATTCCTCCTCTGGATCATCCAGATGGTCATTGGCAAACTTCAGATGGGCCTGGACATGCGCTGGCTTGAGCAGGGGGACCTTGCGTGCGCTGCAGGATTTTAATCCATGACGGCGTAGTGTGTTACTAATGGTTTTCTTTGAGACTGTGGTCCCAGCTCTCTTCAGGTCATTGATCAGGTCCTGCCATGTAGTTCTGGGCTGATCCCTCACCTTCCTCATGATCATTGATGCCCCACAAGGTGAGATCTTGCATGGAGCCTCAGACCGAGGGTGATTGACCGTCATCTTGAACTTCTTCCATTTTCTAATAATTGTGCCAACAGTTGTTGCCTTCTCACCAAGCTGCTTGCCTACTGTCCTGTAGCCCATTCCAGCCTTATGCAGGTCTACAATTTTATCCCTGATGTCCTTACACAGCTCTCTGGTCTTGGCCATTGTGGAGAGGTTGGAGTCTGTTTGATTGAGTGTGTGGACAGGTGTCTTTTATACAGGTAACGAGTTCAAACAGGTGTAGTTAATACAGGTAATGAGTGGAGAACAGGAGGGCTTCTTAAAGAAAAACTAACAAGTCTGTAAGTGCCGGAATTCTTACTGGTTGGTAGGTGATCAAATACTTATGTCATGCAATAAAATGCAAATTAATTGCTTAAAAATCATACATTGTGATTTTCTAGATTTTTGTTTTAGATACCGTCTCTCACAGTTGAAGTGTACCTATGATAAAAATTACAGACCTCTACATGCTTTGTAAGTAGGAAAACCTGCAAAATCGGCAGTGTATCAAATACTTGTTCTCCCAACTGTAGGTGATAAGCCTGAAGACTGACGACTCTGCAGTTTATTATTGCCACGGTGACACAAGAGGCACCATACAAAAATGTATAAATAACTTATTTTACAGTGAGAGTCAGTGAGACAATCTCTGTTAACATCAATTCCATGGCCCCACCAACATAAGGAGAGAGTAGACACATCATACTTTAAATTATAACCCAAATATTAAAAAATCACTCGAAAAGCATAAAATGTACCTGTTAACCTGTTAAGATTACAATGTAAATATCCTCATGAAACTTTAACCGAAAACTGTACAGCCATTAAAAGTGAGTTGACAATGGAAAATAACCCCAAATAGGATCCATAATATATGCAGTCATTGAGTCAAATGTATCAATCTCATGTAGATTAAATCATTTATGTTAGTCTCCCGAGTGGTGCAGTGGTCTAAGGCACTGCATCGCAGTGCTAGCTGTGCCACTAGAGATCCTGGTTCGAATCCAGGCTCTGTCGTAGCCGGCTGCGACCGGGAGACCCATGGTGCGGCGCACAATTGGCCCAGCGTCGTCCAAAAAAATATGTGGTATTTTTCTTGAATTTGGTACGCTTATTTGCATTAAACCAAAATTAATATTTATGCAACTCAGAATGAATAATAAACATTTGGATACAGTACCATGAAAGTCATGAAACATATGTTCTCATTCTGTGCTGATAATACCAACTCTAAACAACATATCCCCATCAAAGTCCCTATTTATGCCTCTAGAGGACGGTTTATGCAAAGTCTCCCTCCCCTTCATCCCTTTATAATCACACACTCAGCTCTGGCCTTCTCATTATTGGCAGCTTGGACTGACATTACAGCGAGCCCTGAACTAACTATCACTAAACAATGGAACTGATAACTGTCTGGAGTTCAGTTGTCATGGTGATGTCCTACACAGTAAGTAAAACATTGCATGGTGACTGAAGAATGTCTGAGTATCATGGTTAAACTCTAAATTAATATAAATACCACATCTTCAACTGAGTGTCAAAGTTTTTGTTTTGCAGGTGTTTGTTCTGATATCAGACTGGATCAGTCACCTTCTCAGGTGTCATGTTCATTCTCTGGTTATTCAATGACTAGCTATAACATTCACTAGATAAGGCAGAAACCTGGGAGAGCACTGGAGTGGATTGGGAGAATGAGCACTGGTTCAAACTCTGCTACCTACTCAGACTCCCTGAAAGGCCAGTTCACCCTGACTGAGGACGTCTCCACAAGCACACAGTTCTTAGAGGCCAAGAGTCTGAGATCAGAGGACTCTGCTGTTTATTATTGTGCTCGACAGACACACTGACTGGAGCTGGTGAAGCAGCTGTACAAAAACCCCCTTAACAACATGGCACGCTGGTGTACTACTTCCCTCTCTTTGTGTCACAATAGAATAGTATCATTCTATAAATAATGAGTATCATTACTGTAAAGACTACAAGAACAATATCACAAAGCACTACACAATAAAAGACTCCAGCTTCTTACATTCAAACTACACAATCAAATGATCTCTTGCCCAGTCTGGTCAAGCTTTCTTGTTGTCACATGAACAAGTAATAAACAAATTATTCAGAACATATTAACCTGTTCCCCATCTCAGACTTCTCTATTTAATCTTTGTGTGATCGTCCAACCCAGTGAGGAGGAGTCAATGCAAAACTCTGACCTCTTCCATACTTATCTCACAGCAGAGTGGAGGAGAGGAACTGAACTGAGTGGAGTGGAGGAGAGGAACTGAAGCTCTGACTAGACTGAAGACCTAGACTGAAGAACAGAGACACACCATTACTACTAATAGTTAATCATGACGTTTACTATTGTGGTTCTACTGATGACAATAGGCTTGACAGGTGAACACTTTTAGACTGTTTTTATTTGATACAGAATAGTCACAGAGGTTGTGAGCCCAGGGATTTTCTCTAATGTTACTTTGTTTCCACAGGTGTTCAGGGTCAGACACTGACTGTCTGGACCAGTGGTTAAAAAGACTGAAGAATCACACAAACTGACCTGTACAGCCTCTGGATTCACATTCAGTAGCAACTGGATGGCTTGGATCAGACAGGCTCCTGGGAAAGGACTGGAATGGGTTGCAACTATTGGTGTTACCATCATCTACTACTCCCAGTCTGTTCAGGGTCGGTTCACCATCTCCAGAGACAATAGCAAGCAGCAGGTGTATCTCCAGATGAACAGTCTGAAGACTGAAGACTCTGTGGTGTATTATTGTGCCAGAGACACAGTGACACTAGAGGCTGCAGTGCTGTACAAACTGATCAAGCACATCTCTCACTGGCAGTTTCAAATGCGATGTGAGACAGAAAGTAAACTGAGGTTCCAGCATAAATTCCATGTTTATTCAAAGCATACCATTCCTCATCAAGTTCAATGCAGCTTAATCCACTCTTCTGGCCATATTAGTCAGTAAATATATTTTTTATTTTCTATTTTTTTATAGGGGACAATACACATTAATCAACGTCAATATTACAATAATGCAACATCCATGTAAATGTGCGGGGGTTAGCCAAAAGCTAATTTGCACCTGTAATCCCAGGACACGTAAGGTCAATTACACAGCCGCAATACAAATACTCACTAAAACAATACAAAATATAAATACATTACATCCAATAATATATCATATTAACAACAACAACTTATTTCGCAATAAAAACACCATCGTCAACTGTCGCCTTACATAGGAGGAACCACAGATAACTGTTGTTGTTGTTTTATTTTACTTTTTATAAAAAAATAAATGCATTGTTGGTTTAGGGCTGTAAGTAAGCATTTCACTGTAATGTCTACACCTGTTGTATTCGGCGCATGTGGCCAATAAAAATTGATTTTATTATATTTTATTTGTGTACAGGTTTGGATTGATTTGAGCCATGTTTTCAATTTCAATTTAAAATCCTATCTTCTTGATGACAGCTAATTTACATTCACCTGTATATCAGCCTAATCCAATTCAGAATTTGAATTACTGGTAGGTATTAACTAATGTCCTCATTGAGTATAATGATATTTAGAAGAGGAATGTTGATAGAAGACTTTTACTGTTAACTAATCATCCCTTCTTTAAGCCACTAGAGGGCGAGCTAGGTTAAGGTTAACTGAATGGTTTTTATAGTAAGGTATCATTATACTGTATTTAATTCCCCCTTATTAAAATGTAAATTAACTCACTGTCTCTGTAAGTGAAGTTTTCAGGTTAAATGAACCTGTTCCCCATCTCTTAATCTCCATATGATCTTCCCACCCTGTGAGGAGGAGTCAATGCAAAACTCTGACCTCTTCCATCACTACTTATCTCACTGCAGAGTGGAGGAGAGGGACTGAAGCACTGACTAGACTGAAGAACAGGGACACACCATAACTTCTGACAGTTCATGATGAAATATACTATTGCTTTACTACTGATGATTATAGGGTTGACAGGTAAACACTTTAAAACTGGTTTTATGTAAACATATTGTTATGTGATGTTTTGAGTCAAGGTATTATCTCTATGTTGCTTTGTCTCCACAGGTGTTCAGGGTCAGACACTGACTCAGTCTGAATCTGTAGTTATGAAACCTGGAGAATCACACAAACTGACCTGCACATATGCTGGATTTGGTGGCAACAATTGGAATTCTTGGATCAGAAAGGCTCCTGGGAAAGGACTAGAATGGGTTGCAGCTATTACCAGCAGTGATGGTGGTAGCACTTACTACCCCCAGTCAGTTCAGGGTCAGTTCACCATCTCCAGAGACAATAGCAAGCAGCAGGTGTATCTCCAGATGAACAGTCTGAAGACTGAAGACTCTGCTGTTTATTATTGTGCTCGAGAGACACAGTGAAGCAGGAGGCTGCAGCGCTGTACAAAAACTGGTGGACACTGATCTTAGTATGAAGGTCTCTAGGGGTGGTTTCTCACACAGAGATTAAGCCTAGTCCTGGACTAAAAAGCATTCTCAATGGAGAAGCTCAATTAAAGGTGTTTTACAACGTTTTTTTTGTCAAGGCTTATTCTGTGTCTGGGAAACTGGCCCTATGATTCTATGTTCCACTCATGGCATCAACAACACACATTGGTTAACATATAACATGTCATACGCAGGTTATACTCTCAATTCAATCTAAAATAACACCTGCCATTTGGATAAGAATATGAATTGAACTCAATAATCCAAATATAAATATGTAATGGGACGAGCATAGATCCTTGAGAGATACCAACATTTAGATTACTATATTCTGTGACATTCCAAGAAACATTGATGACAATAATAATTGTGTTGATAATAATAGCATAATATAAACAAAGAGAGAGTACAAATTTCACTCAATTTTGTATTTCATTTCAGTTAGTAATACAGGTTGATGCAGTTTATAACAATCATACACAATGACGTACAGTATATTTGCATGCTTGTTAGCACAACATGTGGTGTTTATTTGGTAGTCAGCATCACTATGAATCCAGTATGTCCAGAATTCACATTTTAAAAGGAGTACTTGGTCAAAATACCCTATACTGCCCTTTACCCTATACTAAGAACAGGATAAACATTTAATCATATTATGAAGTAATTTAAACGCTTAACAATCATCTAGACGTACAATACAGTGCCTCTTGAGTAGTGAAGCAATCCATGGACTGTATAAACTCTATTTGATCTTCTCACCCAGTGAGGAGGAGTTAATGCAAAACTCTGAGCTCTTCCATCACTACTTATCTCACTGCAGAGTGGATGAAAGGCACACTGACTAGACTGAGGAACAGAGACACACCATACTAAGAGTTCATCATGACATTTACTACTGTGTTTCTACTGATGATAATAGGCCTGACAGGTAGAAACTTTAATATTGCTAGAAGAAAACCTTCATATTGTTATTATGTGAGGTTTTGAGTCTAGCTATTAACTCTAATGTTACTTTGTCTCCACAGGTGTTCATAGTCAGACACTGACTGAGTCTGGACCAGCGGTTAAAAAGCCTAGAGAAGCCCACAAACTGACGTGTACAGTCTCTGGTTTAGACATAAA
The DNA here is from genome assembly GCF_020615455.1 of Coregonus clupeaformis. NCBI lineage: Eukaryota > Metazoa > Chordata > Actinopteri > Salmoniformes > Salmonidae > Coregonus > Coregonus clupeaformis. The sequence continues at coordinate 38,595,795 of NC_059226.1, read as the reverse complement.
TGGCTACTGGATGGCTTGGATCAGACAGGCTCCTGGTAAAGGACTAGAATTTATGGCAGCACATCATGACAGTAGCAATATTGCCTACTCCCAATCTGTTCAGGGTCGGTTCACCATCTCTAGAGATGACAGCATGAAGCAGGTGTCTCTCCAGATGAACAGTCTGAAGACTGAAGACTCTGCTGTTTACTATTGTGCCAGAAACACAGTGACACAGGAGGCTACAGCGCTGTACAAAAACTGGTCGACACTGATCTTGGTATGAAAGTCTCTAGGGGGACACAGATTAAGTCTAGTCCTGGACTAAAAAGCGAGCTCAATGGAGAATAAAAAAGAGACACGTGATCGTGTCTCAATGTAATCAAGGTATGACATTTTTATTTTCAAATCAAATCAATTTTTGGGCTTAGTTGTGGTGAATTTGCAGTGTACACATTATCGCACAAAAATCAGCCTGCTGCTGAATCTAGTTGCCTACCCCTGCTCTAGGGGGTGGTTTCTCAGATACAGATTAAGCCTGATATACCACGGCTGTCAGCCAATCAGCATTCAGGGCTCGAACCACCCAGTTTATAATTTACTATATACCGGTATTGATGCACGAACCGGTTTTTACTTTACCTTCTATAACGATATTTGAATGTTTGGTTTGTTAAATGTGATATGCCGTGTGTAACGTCCATTTTCATAATTTACACTGTATCTTCTAAATCAATAAGGAATAGGGGAAGCATGAATATGTTGGCTACATGAAGAAACATTTAATGTAGCCAGATTATAGGGTCCCCTAGGAAACACTGACCAACACTTTGGTTCCTACCCTGTTACAATAACTCATTTTTATTTGTTGTCATGTCAAACACTGTATTCAAAGGGCCCAGTATTATTTATATTCTAACAATAGAATTAGAATAAACATTCTATTTTCAAGATTCCAACAGATCACCAAAGTGTTTTGATCTAAATCACTTGTCAAATCTCAACTGCAACATTTGGTTAAAAATAAGGCCTAGATTTCTTGCCCATATCATGCAGCCCTATGTGGCAGTGTGGAAAGGATCTCAAATGAGTGCAGGAAATGCAGAAATTGATTAAATTGCAGGAAATAATTTTGTGTTGAAATTGAATTGAACAGTATAAAACAATCAGCATGGAGAAAGACCCATTAATATCACTTAGAATGTATGTGTTGCCATCCTAGGGTCAAGCACTACTCATAAAGCAAATGTATAACTTTTATTATTCAAAAACATAAAATACCGTAAGAAATGTCAAAAAAAGTTTGACATGATATTTTGGCCATATCGCAAAGCCCTATTAAAAATATAAATGTTTATCCTCTTATACCAGCACTGTACAAAAACTGGTCAAAACTGATCTCAGTATAAAACTCTCTATACATTTACATTTACATTTACGTCATTTAGCAGACGCTCTTGTCCAGAGCGACTTACAAATTGGTGCATTCACCTTATAGCCAGTGGGATAACCACTTTACAATGATATCTATATATATATATATATATATAATTTTTTTTTGTGGGGTTGGGTAAGGGGGGGTAGAAGGATTACTTTATCCTATCCCAGGTATTCCTTAAAGAGGTGGGGTTTCAAATGTCTCCGGAAGGTGGTGAGTGACTCCGCTGTCCTGGCGTCGTGAGGAGCTTGTTCCACCATTGGGGTGCCAGAGCAGCGAACAGTTTTGACTGGGCTGAGCGGGAACTGTGCTTCCGCAGAGGTAGGGAGCCAGCAGGCCAGAGGTGGATGAACGCAATGCCCTCGTTTGGGTGTAGGGACTGATCAGAGCCTGAAGGTACGGCGGTGCTGTTCCCCTCACAGCTCCGTAGGCAAGCACCATGGTCTTGTAGCAGATGCGAGCTTCAACTGGGAAGCCAGTGGAGTGTGCGGAGGAGCGGGGGTGACGTGAGAGAACTTGGGAAGGTTGAACACCAGACGGGCTGTGGCATTCTGGATGAGTTGTTGGGGTTTAATGGCACAGGCAGGGAGCCCAGCCAACAGCGAGTTGCAGTAATCCAGACGGGAGATGACAAGTGCCTGGATTAGGACCTGTGCCGCTTCCTGTGTAAGGCAGGGTCGTACTCTCCGAATGTTGTAGAGCATGAACCTACAGGATCGGGTCACCGCCTTGATGTTAGCGGAGAACGACAGGGTGTTGTCCAGGGTCACGCCAAGGCTCTTCGCACTCTGGGAGGAGGACACAACTGAGTTGTCAACCGTGATGGCGAGATCATGGACGGGCAGTCCTTCCCCGGGAGGAAGAGCAGCTCCGTCTTGCCAAGGTTCAGCTTGAGGTGGTGATCCGTCATCCATACTGATATGTCTGCCAGACATGCAGAGATGCGATTCGCCACCTGGTTATCAGAAGGGGAAAGGAGAAGATTAGTTGTGTGTCATCTGCGTAGCAATGATAGGAGAGGCCATGTGAGGATATGACAGAGCCAAATTACTTGGTGTATAGCGAGAATAGGAGAGGGCCTAGAACTGGGGCCCTGTGGGACACCAGTGGTGAGAGCACGTGGTGCGGAGACAGCTTCTCGCCACGCCACTTGGTAGGAGCGACCGGTCAGGTAGGACGCAATCCAAGAGTGAGCCGCACCGGAGATGCCCAGCACGGAGAGGGTGGAGAGGAGGATCTGATGGTTCACAGTATCAAAGGCAGCAGACAGGTCTAGAAGGACAAGAGCAGAGGAGAGAGAGTTAGCTTTAGCAGTGCGGAGAGCCTCCGTGACACAGAGTAGAGCAGTCTCAGTTGAATGACCAGTCTTAAAACCTGACTGGTTTGGATCAAGAAGGTCATTCTGAGAGAGATAGCAAGAGAGTTGGCTAAAGACGGCACGCTCAAGAGTTTTGGAGAGAAAAGAAAGAAGGGATACTGGTCTGTAGTTGTTGACATCAGAGGGATCGAGTGTTGGTTTTTGAGAAGGGGTGCAACTCTCGCTCTCTTGAAGACGGAAGGAACATAGCCAGCGGTCAAGGATGAGTTGATCAGCGAGGTGAGGTAAGGGAGAAGGTCACCGGAGATGGTCTGGAGAAGAGAGGAGGGGATAGGGTCAAGCGGGAAGGTTGTTGGGCGGCCGGCCATCACAAGTCGCAAGATTTTATCTGGAGAGAGAGGGGAGAAAGAAGTCAAAGCATAGGGTAGGGCAGTGTGAGCAGGACCAGCAGTGTCATTTGACTTCACAAACGAGGATCGGATGTCGTCAACCTTCTTTTCAAAATGTTTGACGAAGTCATCCACAGAGAGGGAGGAGGGGGGGGGGGGTGGAGGAGGATTCAGCAGGGAGGAGAAGGTGGCAAAGAGCTTCCTAGGGTTAGAGGCAGATGCTTGGAATTTAGAGTGGTAGAAAGTGGCCTTAGCAGCAGAAACAGATGAAGAAAATGTAGAGAGGAGGGAGTGAAAAGATGCCAGGTCCGCAGGGGAGTCTAGTTTTCCTCCATTTCCACTCGGCTGCCCGGAGCCCTGTTCTGTGAGCTCGCAATGAGTCATCAAGCCACGGAGCTGGAGGGGAGGACCGAGCCGGCCGGGAGGATAGGGGACATAGAGAGTCAAAGGATGCAGAAAGGGAGGAGAGGAGGGTTGAGGAGGCAGAATCAGGAGATTGGAGGGAGAAGGATTGAGCAGAGGCAAGAGATGATAGGATGGAAGAGCAGAAAGTAGCGGGAGAGAGAGAGCGAAGGTTGCGACGGCGCATTACCATCTGAGTAGGGGCAGAGTGAGTAGTGTTGGAGGAGAGCGAGAGAGAAAAGGATACAAAGTAGTGGTCGGAGACATGGAGGGGAGTTGCAGTGAGATTAGTAGAAGAACAGCATCTAGTAAAGATGAGGTCAAGCGTATTGCCTGCCTTGTGAGTAGGGGGACGGTGAGAGGGTGAGGTCAAAAGAGGAGAGGAGTGGAAAGAAGGAGGCAGAGAGAAATGAGTCAAAGGTAGACGTAGGGAGGTTGAAGTCCCCCAGAACTGTGAGGGGTGAGCCATCCTCAGGAAAGGAACTTATCAAGGCGTCAAGCTCATTGATGAACTCTCCAAGGGAACCTGGAGGGCGATAAATGACAAGGATGTTAAGCTTAAATGGGCTAGTGACTGTGACAGCAATGGAATTCAAATGAGGAATGTCCACTTGGGAGAGATGTGGATTCCTGTGCCACCAACCCGCTGACCAGATGCTCTCGGGGTATGCGAGAACACATGGTCAGACGAATGAATCTGTAACCCATTATCTGTCACCATCAACCCCATGGCATCAACAACACATACACTGGTCAACACATACCATACTCACTCAGACTAATAATGAAATATAAAAAACATAAAAACATTTGATAAGAATATAAATAACTTACAAATAGACATTTAATGGGCTGAGTATAAATCCTTGAGGGACACCAGCAGTTAGATTGCTATGTTGTGCAATTGCAAGAAATGTTGATGACAATTTGCCATCCATCGAGTTGGACTCAACCATTACTTCCATGGTAATCGTCCTAGTCGTTTACTGGCCAACAAGCTACTCAGTAATGATCAATTATCTGATATAGCAACTATTGAATCTGAAACAGGGGAATTACTATCAGAACCCAAATTAATCAATCAAAGATTCTCCTGCTTCTATAAAGAACTGTACACCTCTGATTGTAAATCTACACCAAGCCAGACGAAGTCCTTTCTAAAAGAATTAAGAACTCCTCTTCTCTCAACAGAGGAAGCCACCTCACTGGGAGCCCAAATCTTTCTCAATTAACTCAAAAGGGCATTGGATAGCATGAATAAAGGCAAATCACCTGAATGGGATGGTGTTCCTCCTGAGGTCTATTTAATATTTTTGAATCAATTAGGTCCAATATTGTTCAAAATGATTATCACAGCTGTTAACAAGGGTTCATTTATTTTTAAAAAGGTAAGGATGCCACCCAGTGTTCTCACTATCGCCCCTACAGTGGGGGAAAAAAGTATTTAGTCAGTCACCAATTGTGCAAGTTCTCCCACTTAAAAAGATGAGAGAGGCCTGTAATTTTCATCATAGGTACACGTCAACTATGACAGACAAATTGAGAAAAAAAATCCAGAAAATCACATTGTAGGATTTTTAATGAATTTGTTTGCAAATGATGGTGGAAAATAAGTATTTGGTCAATAACAAAAGTTTCTCAATACTTTGTTATATACCCTTTGTTGGCAATGACACAGGTCAAACGTTTTCTGTAAGTCTACACAAGGTTTTCACACACTGTTGCTGGTATTTTGGCCCATTCCTCCATGCAGATCTCCTCTAGAGCAGTGATGTTTTGGGGCTGTCGCTGGGCAACACGGACTTTCAACTCCCTCCAAAGATTTTCTATGGGGTTGAGATCTGGAGACTGGCTAGGCCACTCCAGGACCTTGAAATGCTTCTTACGAAGCCACTCCTTCGTTGCCCGGGCGGTGTGTTTGGGATCATTGTCATGCTGAAAGACCCAGCCACATTTCATCTTCAATGCCCTTGCTGATGGAAGGAGGTTTTCACTCAAAATATCACGATACATGGCCCCATTCATTCTTTCCTTTACACGGATCAGTCGTCCTGGTCCCTTTGCAGAAAAAACAGCCCCAAAGCATGATGTTTCCACCCCCATGCTTCACAGTAGGTATGGTGTTCTTTGGATGCAACTCAGCATTCTTTGTCCTCCAAACACGACGAGTTGAGTTTTTACCAAAAAGTTCTATTTTGGTTTCATCTGACCATATGACATTCTCCCAATCCTCTTCTGGATCATCCAAATGCACTCTAGCAAACTTCAGACGGGCCTGGACATGTACTGGCTTAAGCAGGGGGACACGTCTGGCACTGCAGGATTTGAGTCCCTGGCGGCGTAGTGTGTTACTGATGGTAGGCTTTGTTACTTTGGTCCCAGCTCTATGCAGGTCATTCACTATGTCCCCCCCGTGTGGTTCTGGGATTTTTGCTCACCATTCTTGTGATCATTTGACTCCACGGGGTGAGATCTTGCGTGGAGCCCCAGATCGAGGGAGATTATCAGTGGTCTTGTATGTCTTCCATTTCCTAATAATTGCTCCCACAGTTGATTTCTTCAAACCAAGCTGCTTACCTATTACAGATTCAGTCTTCTCAGCCTGGTGCAGGTCTACAATTTTGTTTCTGGTGTCCTTTGACAGCTCTTTGGTCTTGGCCATAGTGGAGTTTGGAGTGTGACTGTTTGAGGTTGTGGACAGGTGTCTTTTATACTGATAACAAGTTCAAACAGGTGCCATTAATACAGGTAACGAGTGGAGGACAGAGGAGCCTCTTAAAGAAGAAGTTACAGGTCTGTGAGAGCCAGAAATCTTGCTTGTTTGTAGGTGACCAAATACTTATTTTCCACCATAGTTTGCAAATAAATTCATTAAAATCCTACAATGTGATTTTCTGGATTTTTTTTCTCAATTTGTTTGTCATAGTTGACGTGTACCTATGATGAAAATTACAGGCCTCTCTCATCTTTTTAAGTGGGAGAACTTGCACAATTGGTGGCTGACTAAATACTTTTTTCCCCCACTGTATCTTTGATAAACAGAGAGACACTTTTTCCAAAACGTTGTCATCCCATCTCGAGACTTACCCAAATTGGTCCACACCAACCAAAGCGGGTTTGTTAAAAAACATTTATCCATGGGATACCCTCCATCGACTATTACGTATCTTAAATGCTTAATCAGAAACCACAGCTTGGGCTGTATTATCTCTTAATGCAGAAAAAGCTTTTGAAAGACTAGAATATCTAGAATATCATATCTCTGGTCTGTCTTGGAACATACAGGAATTTGCTCCAATTTCATTAATATGATTAAAATGCTATATGCCAATCCCTCAGCCATAGTTATAACAGCCAATATCTGCTCTGCTAATTTCAGAATCACTAGAAGCAGCAGACAAAGCGTTCCAATTTCACCTTTGCTAGTTGTATTATCCATAGTTCCTCTTGCCCAGACAATTCATCAATCGAAGGAAATAACACCAATTTCAATCAAATCTACTGATCACTTCATCTCATTATATGCAGATAATATTTTACTATATCTAGACAATGTATCTCAATCGCTTCCAAACGCATTGAAGATCATAGATAAATTCAGCTTAATCTTAAATTACAAAATTCAAGACCCCGATGGAGGACTCTTTCTCTAATTGTGGAATCCCAATCTTTTCCCATTTTAAATATTTGGGAGTTGATATATTTCCTTACTTAGATAAGACCATAGCCAGAAACTTTAACAGAACGCTCAAAGCAATTCAATCCGACCTCACTAGATAGAATAATGTCCCAGTTGCTTTAACTGGCAGAATATCTATTGCCAAAATGAATATTTTGCCCTGGCTGAATTTCTGTAGTTCAATGCTTCCCATGGCTCCCCCCTTCTGGCTATTGGGATAAAATTCATAGTGCAGTTTCAAAATTGATATGGCAAGGTAAACGATCCCAGATAAAATTAACAAACATACAACGAGGGAAAAACGTAGGAGGACTATCCGTACCAAACTTTAAATTGGATTTCCAGGCACTAGCATTTAACCCCATTCGAAATTGGTTTAGACATGATTCTTCTGCTCTCTGGCTGAGTATAGAGAGAAATATGATGTCTTCTATTGGCCTGGAGGAGGTGGTCTTCACTGATATACCCATTAAACAATGTAAACTACGATTTGGTCCTATTATTGCTCACACAATTTCTATTTGGCACAAAATTAAAAACAATGTAACTGGGAATAAAAATGGCATGCCTATACTCCACATTTTCACAATAATGCCTTGCGATCTGGAGGGTGGCCTTTTGTATCCCCCCAATGGTCCAAATGTGGAATTCAGTACCCTTGCCGATATCATAGACATTAATGGTTTGAGAACATTCCAAGATTTGAAAGATACATACACATTATCAAGCAACTCCTTTTTTCTATATTTACAACTAATGTCAGCTAACTACCAAACCATCCAATGATGGGATTCATAAAGAAATTATCTGGGCCCTCGAAAGGACTGATCTCTATAATATATAAACTACTTTTTAAAAAGTATGGTCCACAGATCTAATTGAATCTGAACAACTCCTTAACTGGAACAGAATATGGAAAAATAAGACTTTGCCATCCCTTAATCCGAACTATCAATTTATACATTTTAAGTTTGTTCACAGACTGTATTTAACACCAAGGAAACATTTTACAATGAAATTGGCCACACCTCCCAACTTTTCACTGTGTCCCCTAAATCAGGTAGGCACATTCCTTCATATGATGTGGGAGTGCCCTGCATTTAATTGCTTCTGGAGAAAAGTTACATTAATTTAGAAGTGCATGAATGTAAACATTCAATGCTTTGCATCTACTATATTATGTTACTTAACGATGATAGCTCCTTGAATCTCTCAATCAATTAGAGATGATTACTGCTGGCAGGCAGCACTGCCAGAAAAAGTATATGTTGGCTCTAAGATGGAAATCACCTCACTCTCTCCCAATTTGCCAGTGGATACAGTTACCAGTAGAAGTTATAACATTAGAATTATCGAGAGCGAGAATTAATGGTGCTAGTCAAGGAACAATTGAGGCCTGGACAAATATACATAACTCTGTAAAAGATCATCTCAGCTAAAGCCCAACACATGCATACAAACAAACAAATATATATATATATATATTTACTCCAGTGATTTTCCTGTAGGCTGTCATACCCAGCCTGTATAGTAGGTGGTACTGGTTACTGATTACCAAGAGGCCTTACAGGAGAGGGTTAGAGGCTGTCCAGGCTGCAGGGTCATAGTGCCTGGTGGTGTGAATTTCTGTTAGATTAATTTGGATTTTAAGAATAATGACTAAAGAATTACACCCCAAACACAGTATAAATGTTAGAATTATCATGTGTCAACCCACTAACAGAAGGGCGTTACTAACCATTCAAGGGGGGAGGCGGGAACTGTTTAAGAAAGGTGGGAGGAGCATAGTGTTTTTGTTTGTCAAGAAGTATAAAGAAAGGAGATTTGTGTTTTGGCCTCAGAGCTCTCACCATGAATAAAAATACAGATAAGACTTGTGAGTTGTGGACCTTGAATCATTGATGATTAAAACTAGAGCCTTACAACCTCTGGTAATGATTCAAGCTTAGGGTGAATTAGAGATAGAAATTCACGTGACAGATTGGTCCTTCGAGCGGAGCTTAATACATCTTTATCGTTATAAAGACACCGAAATCCGTGCACGGGCGGGTGATAGCATCCGTTACAGTCCTGGCCTTCCACGTTAAGGTGAAAAAACAGGCCGGTGATTACTCTTTATGAACGATAAAGACGTTAACAAGTTGAAAAAGCAATTTAATCCAGACTGCAAGGAAAAGGTCAGTAATTTTTATTCATGGATTTTGGTAAAATGAGTTGAACTTATTTACCAAAGAAGGTAATAATTATTACGACAGGGAGGGTCCGCAATTGATCCTAGAGGTAAATAGCTATTACAAAAAAAACTAGTCCGAAATGACATGGTAGTGAATTGCAATCACAAATGTAAACTAAGTTAATATTGTCATTGTACGAATTGCAATGTTCAGTATAAACAGGGAAATACTTATCATCGTATGATAGGGGTGTGTCGGGAGTTCATATATGCGACTGGGCATTTGTTAGAACTGTGCAAACGAGTTTGACGGATGATAAGGTCGTATGTGTGTGAGACTTAATCCCTCGGAGACTTGATCATTATTTCAGGGGTGGAGGAAAAAAAAAAATAAGTCGTGTGGAAAAAATTGGGTAACTTACTCTTTTCCTGAAACCGGAGTTTTAAATATAAACTCTGGGTTAGGGGTTAAATAATTTTAAAGGGTTAATTATAAAAGCAAGAGGCGCACTAAGAGATTAGCTCCTACGAAAATAATTCGGGAGGGAATTATTTAAAAAACAAAAAGGGGGGGAGGGATTTCTTATTGTTCCACGATGGGAAAGACATCTTCTAAACAAATCCGAGAATTAACGGGAGATGAAAGAAATATGTTTTAGGGATCCATTTGGGAGAAGAGGTATGAATTTATTGGTCATCTCGAAGAAAAAAAGTTAGTAGGCAGATGCATATAAAATTAGATGAAAAAACAGCGAGCGGAGGGCTAGAGACAGCGAGGGTATGGCTTTTTGAAGCGCGAAGGAGAGAGAAAGGGATATACAGAAAATGAAGTTTCAGGACCTCCCCCACAGCAAAGAGGAGAGAGGTTATATCCAGAGTTGGTAGAGCAAGCTTGGAAAGAAAGCCCAGATGACACCGTTGTCATGTGTAAAAGAAGATTAGGGGTGATCCCCGTACTTCCCCCACCATATGACGGCCAAGCCGGAATGTTGGAAGGGCGGGAAGACGGGGGGCAGAGTAAAGAGGCCAGTGAAGAGAACAAAGAGGGGGAAGTTTTACAACAGGAGGTAGTCAGGTTAAGAATAGAATTGGCTAAAAACACCACAAAGCGATTATTTGAGAGGTACCTATATAAGTCCAACGAGTGGTCCTCTGTGGCTCAGCTGGTGGAGCACGGCGCTTGTAACGCCAAGGTAGTGGGTTCGATCCCGGGACCACTAATAAAAAAATAAAAAATAATTTAAAAAAATGTATGCACGCATGACTGTAAGTCGCTTTGGATGGAAGCGTCTGCTAAATGACATATTATTATGCGTGTGTATGAGCTTTCGCACTCAAGCGTGACGTACGTTATGAGTGGGAAAGTAGAGAATATTTGCGTTTTTGGTCAGTTGGCGGACGCTCTAATCCGGAGCGATTTGAAGAGCCAATAGTGGTTTGCATGGAACTATTCTGTCGTGTTGGGCATTTGAATGGCAGAAGGTGAAATATGTGTGTATGAGGAAATTCAACGGCGGGTATGAATGATAACCTGATACTACTTAGTATTTGGTTGGTTAAATGCTAAATAAAAGATTTGAGGCGTGGTTATGGGGGAACTAGGAAGACGCACTTATTCAAAAAGGAATGGGTGGAGAGAGTTTTTACGTGTATTAAAAGTTGCATTAGATAGACATATCTAGAATATTACTAAAGCTATGAAAATATGTTATAAGTACTTTCCCGCGCCTCCCCATAATGTAGGAAGGAGCAGGGGAGGGGGAGTGAGAGACAGGACATCGTTCAAATGGTAGGGATGTCATTAAGTGTATGCTGATAAATAATATCAAGCGTTTGTTTTATTGATTGGGGCCGAATCAGAGAAAACTGTTAAAGATATTGAATAGCGAACTGAAAATGAAAGGCATAAAATACAGAATAATTGGACGATTTTAAAACGATAATTTATTTTGGTTAGGAAGCAAGTGGCATTGGCTGTTGTGCTGGGGAAATAGCGCCAGCCTGTGGTGGGTTCTGGATTTGTTATAAATAACTTTATATTTTAAACTAAAATGAATAGACTACAATTGGAACATCAGAAAAAGGACAATATAATTCGTAATAGTTATTATAATTATTATTGATAGTTATTGCAGTTATTATTATCCTGAGTGGCGCAGTGGTCTAAGGCACTGCATCGCAGGGCTAACTGTGCCACTAGAGATCCTGGTTCGAACCAGGTTCTGTCGCAGCCGACAGCGACCGGGAGACTCATGGGCGGTGCACAATTGGCCCAGTGTCGTCCAGGGTAGGGGGAAAATGGCCGGCAAGGATGGAGCTCAGTTGATAGAGCATGGGGTTTGCAACGCCAGGGTTATGGGTTCGATTCCCACGGGGAGGCCAGTAAAAAAATAAAGATAAAAATAATACAAATGTATTCACTAGGTTGCTCTGGATAGGAGCGTCTGCTGGGTGACTAGAATGTAAATGTATTATCATTGATTCAGTAATGGTAGGAGGGAAGTAGCGATAGAGCTGAGAGAATAAAAGAAAAAGAGAGAAGGAAACTGTTTAGGTTTGAAAAACAAGCAGGCTGAGGGACAGAGATAACAGTTTCTGGAGCTTGAAAAGCAGAGACTAACAGAGTAAGAAAAGGAACAGACGAGAGCAGAGTATTTAATGGCCACTAGGGGAAATAGCTGGGATCGGTAAAACTCTAAGATAGAAGAGGAGAGATTTACTAGGGGGTGGATCAAATAATTGATAATGGATCATTTGAATGAGATCACATGTAGCAGATTTAGAGTAATCAATTAAATAATCATTGTATACTCGAGGAATTTTGAGGGATTTTATGAGGTTAGGCATATTTAGGTCATAAGAGGGAGCTACCAAATTAAGTTGAGCCTAACTATCTTTGATTGTTATTTTTCAATTGGGTTTTTCAAATAAAATAAAAACACACCCAGCATGATGTTTATAAAGGGTTGTTATGTTGAATTTAGGGAATTTTCAACAGTTCATAGGTGGTGTTTACTATGCTGTGGGATGGAACGGTTTATTGGGTGATATTTGAAACTAAATTCATGGAATAAGCTGCAGTAATCAGAAGAATGTACAATCTAAGGCAAGACAACTATTGCCTAGATCATTGATTTAGCAATAGGGTCAGGTAGATAAGGAAAATAAGAAAACAATTAGATGAAGAATGATGAGCTTTTTGGTAAGGATAGACTTCTGTAAAGCTAAGGTCGTCATTATGTACTGCATACGGGTAAATCAAGTGATCTTATCTATGGGAAGGCAATGGCAGCCCATGGTAAAATCATTTGGAACTCTGAGGAGGAAGAACAGGTTATGTTGTTGCTCTCTTCCCAAACAGTCTTAGCTTTTAATAAATATATCAGGGATGTTACCCAAATGGTAGAGAGTAACGAGGGATATGACATTGGTAGTGATTTAAAGATGAAGTTTTTGGTGGGCTATTAGATATAACTGGGTTAATCATGAACATAGAGATTTTTATTCTTTGTTGCTAGACAGAAGACTTAAGTGACTTAAAAAATAGACTTGTCATGTCCAACAATCAGTCTTCAGGTAAAGGCCGGGAGAGCCGGGGGTAGAACAGAGGTTGAACTAAACATAAGTGTTTTTACAAGATAAGAGATTGTTTGATTGGATTACTAATTGATTCTGAACTGAATGAAAGTCGAATTTAGCCGCCATAAAGAGAAAGGAAGTGGGAGGAGCAATAAAGAAGCAAAAAGAATCTCAAAAATGAAAGGCATGGCAATTGGTTGATAAATAATCTAAGGGAATGTTTAGGAAGGTGGAAAAAATTGACACATAAACAGAACTATGTGTCAAGAGTGGGGAAGAGGCTAATTCTATTAGATAATATACGAAGGAGAGGACAAAATACTTTTAAAAAAAACATTTTTTAGATAGTCTAAAAAGAGAATGCAGTCAGAAATTGTTACATTAATCTGAACATGTGTGAAGATAGTTTATTAACCACACCCGTATTGTCATGAGCCCTCTCACTCCACCGGGTTACCACCTTAATTTGTTTCCACTATCTTCCACTCTGCTCACCTCCCTCTCTCTACTCAGCCTAACTAGCTCCACCTGTCCCTGCTCTGCTCGGCTCTAATTACTCTGCCAGCTGCGCTGCATTACCCACTAACCTCTCCCAGTATTTAAGGCCCTGTCTTTCAGCTCTCCGGTGTCAGATCGTCTGCAAAGCTCACACCCGGAACCTGTTTGCTCGCGCTTCTGGCTCACCCTGGTTTTGTGACCCCGGACCTGCCTGTTTTTTTGGATACTCTTCTGCCTCAGGAGATCCAGACCTGCTTCTGCCATTACGACTCCTGACTACTCTTCAATCCCGGTAACTCTGACCAGCCTTCTGCCTTGCTACTACGTATTTTGGATTTCCCTTGAACTGTACTGCTGCCTGGTTTCATTCCGCCCTGTTGTGTCTGTGTCTCCCCCCAGGACTTCTGGACCACCCACCACCGGCTTCATAGGACGCATCGCTGCCACTGGGGGGCACAGACCCAGCGCATTGGACGGGATCCCTGTTACCCCTGGAGCCTTCATTCACTCCCCTACTTCCCTTTTCCCTTAAGTTTAATAAACTTTCTGGTGTGACGCAATTGTGGTCCTCTGGTCGTCTGTCTGAATCGTGACAGTGCGATCTGACCATTATGGACTCAGCGCACACTTTCCCCGACATGGAAACCGATGAGCATGAGCAGCAGTTCCAGCAGCAGCAACAACAACTCGCCATGATCATTCAACTCCTCACCAACCTTACCCCAGCCAGTCTGCCCACCAGCCCAGCCCCCGAGTTACCTGCCCCGGTCATTGCAGCCGCTGCTCCGAACCCAAGATTGGAAACCCCGAGGCGGTTCAACGGCGATTCAACCCAGGTCCGGCCATTCCTGACTAGCTGCCGACTTCAGTTCTCCTTGCAGCCAAGGACCTTCGCCACGGAGGGGGCTAAAGTTGGGTATGCCATCACTCACCTGACGGGCCGAGCTCGACTCTGGGGAACAGCAGAGTTCGAACGTCAAACCCCCGCATGTGCAACCTTCGACCTGTTTGCTGAGGAGATGCTGAAGGTGTTTGACCTGGATTCACCCACCGCAGGCGTCTCGTGAACTGTTCAGTATTCGACAAGGCAGACGTACAGTCGCAGACCATTCCATCGACTTCCGAACCCTGGCTAGACGAAGTTCTTGGAACACACCATCGTTGGTGGACGCGTTCTTCCATAGTTTGGCTGACTATATCAAGGGCGAGTTGGTCTCCCCATGAACTGCCTTCCACTCTTGATGAAGCCATCGCACTGACTGTCAGGATCGACAGAAGGATACAGACCCGTCGTCGTGAGAGGGGGGCGCCAAGGTCCACCTACTACCGGCATTCGGAGAGATCCGACTGGGCTCCTGTCATCTACTGCCACTCACCCAGGTCAGCTTGATCAGTCTGAGCCTATGGAGATTGGGCGAGCCTCCCTCACTCCTGCAGAGCGCCAGCGCCGCTTCACCTCAAACCTCTGCCTCTATTGTGGAGGTGATGGACATCGTGTGGTAACCTGCCCTTTAAAGGGCCGAAGCTCACCGGGCGTAGGGGGAGTCCGGTTGAGTTCAATGACCATCCAGTCCTCCGACCGCAAACCCCTGCTGCAAGTTCACCTCCGCCTCTCTGACTCAACTCACACCCTGGCTGCTCTGGTGGATTCTGGCGCCCGAAGCCAACATAATGGACATCAAGCTGGCACGCCAACTGGGACTGGAGAACCTCCGTTTGACACCTCCTATTCCTGCCCGGGCACTGGACGGACACTTACTCGGATCGGTCACTCATGTCACGGCCCCGGTCTCGATGGGTCTGTCCGGGAAACCATCAAGAAACTATCCAGTTTCACCTGCTCCCCTCTCCAGGCCAACCCCTCATCCTGGGTTACCCATGGCTCCGCCCGGCACAACCTCAGCTCGACTGGGTGACCGGGGTGATCAGGGAGTGGGGAGAGGACTGCCACCGAACCTGCCTGCTTGCTGCCGCACTACCCCCTCGGCCAGTACCTACTAACTCCGCTCCTGACCTCTCCAATGTCCCAGAATGCTACCATGGTCTCAGAGAGGTGTTTAACAAAGCAAGAGCCACATCTCTGCCCCCTCACCGACCGTACGACTGTGCCATCGACCTCCTCCCTGGAACAGCTCCTCCAAGGGGTCGTCTTTATTCGTTGTCTGCTCCTGAAAGAAAGTCCATGGAGGACTACATCAATGGCTCTCTGTCCGCAGGATTAATCCGTTCATCTTCATCTCCTGCTGGGGCTGGCTTCTTCTTTGTGGGGAAGAAGGATGGATCTCTTCGCCCCTGCATCGACTACAGGGGACTCAACGACATCACAGTGAAGAACCGTTACCCTCTGCCTCTGCTCACCTCTGCTTTTGAGTTGCTCCAGGGAGCCACTGTTTTTACCAAGTTGGATCTCAGAAACGCTTACCACCTAGTGCGGATCCGGGAGGGAGATGAATGGAAAACCGCATTCAATACACCAACAGGCCACTACGAGTATCTGGTTATGCCTTTTGGCCTCACCAATGCTCCTGCTGTGTTCCAGGCTCTAGTGAATGATGTACTGCGGGACATGTTAAACAAGTTTGTCTTCGTTTACCTGGATGACATCTTAATTTACTCCAGAAACCTGTCTGAACACACCCGCCATGTCCAGCAAGTCCTTCATCGTCTTCTGGAGAATTCCCTCTACGCCAAGGCAGAGAAATGTGAGTTTCACGTCAAGACAGTGGCCTTCCTGGGGTACATAGTGGCAGAAGGAAGTATCCAAATGGATCCTGCCAAAGTATCAGCAGTCACTTCATGGCCAGTTCCGGAGAACAGAAAGAAGCTGCAACAGTTTCTGGGGTTTGCTAACTTCTATAGGAAGTTTATCCGGAACTACAGTACCGTTGCTGCCCCTCTCACTGCTCTAACCAGCACCAAGCAACCCTTCACCTGGACCCCAGCAGCCGACAAAGCCTTCAGTACCCTCAAGGTGAGGTTCACCTCCGCTCCCATCCTCCAGATGCCTGATGTGGACCGGCAATTCATTGTGGAGGTGGACGCCTCGGATGTGGGAGTTGGTGCTGTGATTTCTCAGTGGGCTGCGGAGGATAGGAAGCTCCATCCCTGTGCCTTTTTCTCACGTCGGTTGTCCCCCTCTGAGTGCAATTACGACATAGGGAACCGTGAGCTGCTGGCTGTGAAGCTTGCCTTGGAGGAGTGGCGTCACTGGCTGGAGGGGTCCACCATTCCATTTCTCGTTTGGACCGATCATAAGAACTTGGAGTACATCCGACGCGGCCAAACGGTTGAACTCCAGGCAGTCCCGCTGGGCCCTGTTCTTCACCAGGTTTAATTTCACTCTGTCATACCGGCCTGGATCACGCAACACCAAGCCAGACGCCCTCTCCCGTCAATTCCAGAAGGATGACACCCCTCCAAGGACCCTGTGTCGATTCTGCCAAGTCCCTGCATCGTTGCAGCTCTGACCTGGGCTGTTGAGGAACAGGTGCTGGAGGCTCTCCGTAACCAGCCAGGTCCCAGCACTTGCCCAGCTGACCGCCTTTTTGTCCCCGAAGACCTGAGGTCCCAGGTCATTCAGTGGGGACATGACTCCCGCCTAGCTTGTCACCCTGGCTCCACCCGCACTTACAACCTGCTCGCCCAGAGGTTCTGGTGGCCCTCTCTGAGGAAGGATGTACGGGATTTCGTCCAAGCCTGCCCCATCTGCAACCAACACAAGTCGTCCTGCCAGCCCCCAGCCGGATTGCTGCAGCCCCTGCCTGTGCCCAGACGTCCCTGGTCTCCACATCGCCCTTGACTTTGTCACGGGGCTGCCCCCTTCAAGTGGCATGACCGTCATTCTCACCATCGTTGACCGTTTCAGCAAGATGGCACACTTCATTCCCCTCCCCAAGCTCCCAACCGCCAAGGAGACCGCCCAGGTGGTCCTGGAACACGTCTTCCGGATCCACGGACTGCCAAGGGATGTTGTTTCTGACCGTGGTCCACAATTCTCCTCCGCTTTTTGGAAGGAGTTCTGTCACCTGCTGGGAGCCACAGTCAGTCTGACTTCCGGATTCCATCCCCAATCCAATGGGCAGTCAGAGCGGGCTAATCAGGAGCTCGAGAAGGCACTGCGATGCATGACTTCACGCAACCCCCACTCCTGGTCGCAGCAATTGACATGGGTGGAGTACGCACACAATTCTCTGACCTGCTCTGCCATCGGTATGTCCCCTTTCCAATGTGTTTATGGATACCAGCCTCCTCTATTTGCCAGCCAGGAGGAGGAGGTTACTTGCCCATCTGCACTTGCTTTTGCCCGTCGATGTCGCCGCACCTGGTCACAAGCCCGAGCCACACTCCTCAGGTCCGTTGCCAGCTACACTACCGGGGCCAACCGTCGGAGAATTCCTGCTCCCACCTACCATGTTGGTCAAAGGGTGTGGTTGTCATCGAAGAACCTGCCACTCAGGGTGGAGTCGCAGAAGCTGGCACCTCGGTTCATTGGCCCATTCCCTATCATAAGAGTGATTAGCCCAACTGCTGTCCGGCTCCAACTGCCTAATTCCCTGAGGGTGCACCCCACTTTCCATGTGTCTAAGATTAAGCCCATCCATGAGAGTCCGCTGGTCCCTGCTGCGCCTGGTCCTCCTCCTCCACGGCTCGTCGATGGTGGTCTGGTTTACACCGTCCGCCGCCTGCTTCGGTCCAGACGGAGGGGTAGGGGTCTCCAGTACCTCATTGACTGGGAGGGCTATGGACCTGAGGAAAGGACCTGGGTGCCAGCTAGTCGGATTGTGGATAGGACTCTCATCACCGCTTTCCACCAACGGCATCCGGATCAACCTGCAATCCGTAGGGGCCGCCCCAGAGGGGTCCCTAACCGTCCGGCCCGCTCGGCTTCCTGTCCTGTGCCTGATCCTGTCTCGGGGACCTGTCCCATCTCCCCGACCACGGCCCTCCGGCTTCCTCCGAGGATAGGACGTTCACTCGGACCGTTCGGAGGAGTTCTAGCCCTCCTCCGGCTCCCCTCCTCCCGCCCCGGCGTGGTGTTGCTCTTGGGACTTCTGGGGCCGTCCCTTGGGGGGGTTCTGTCATGAGCCCTCTCTACTCCACCGGGTTACCACCTTAATTTGTTTCCACTATCTTCCACTCTGCTCACCTCCCTCTCTCTACTCAGCCTAACTAGCTCCACCTGTCCCTGCTCTGCTCGGCTCTAATTACTCTGCCAGCTGCGCTGCATTACCCACTAACCTCTCCCAGTATTTAAGGCCCTGTCTTTCAGCTCTCCGGTGTCAGATCGTCTGCAAAGCTCACACCCGGAACCTGTTTGCTCGCGCTTCTGGCTCACCCTGGTTTTGTGACCCCCGGACCTGCCTGTTTTTTGGATACTCTTCTGCCTCAGGAGATCCAGACCTGCTTCTGCCTTTACGACTCCTGACTACTCTTCAATCCCGGTAACTCTGACCAGCCTTCTGCCTTGCTACTACGTATTTTGGATTTCCCTTGAACTGTACTGCTGCCTGGTTTCATTCCGCCCTGTTGTGTCTGTGTCTCCCCCCAGGACTTCTGGACCACCCACCACCGGCTTCATAGGACGCATCGCTGCCACTGGGGGGCACAGACCCAGCGCATTGGACGGGATCCCTGTTACCCCTGGAGCCTTCATTCACTCCCTACTTCCCTTTTCCCTTAAGTTTAATAAACTTTCTGGTGTGACGCAATTGTGGTCCTCTGGTCGTCTGTCTGAATCGTGACACGTATGTCAGAGGTTTTGTGCCCCACAGGTGAACTAAAGGAGAAGGTGACCCACTATCTAACCAGGTGACTGGTGAGCATCCAGTCACTAGAAGGAAAACTGGAAGCAGGCCTGTTGGGAAGGGCCCCTATCAGGTTATGTTGGTAACCGCCTTTGCCATTAGAATAGCAGAGAGAGGAACCTGGGTCCATGTTACCCACTGCAAGAAGGTAGGACCACATACAAGCACCGCTTAGCACACGCAGAGTTGACGAGCGGAACTGCGCCACAGGGTGCGGGGGTCACCTCTGTCAACGAAGATCTCCTACCCAGACCTATCATCACTGTAGTGTGTTCCTAGGGTGTGAGTATGGGGTGGTACCGAGCAGAAGGCCTCAAGACAGGAGAGGGTTGGGGTTTTTGGGAATATGGGTGACCCTGAGCTGCATCATAGTCTCGGCAATAGTCGTGGTAGGTCAAAATCCACCACCACCTCACACCAATTACGCTATGGCCTTACCATTATTAAGAAATAAAGGGAAAGCGACCCGACATACTGACCATCAAGGGCGAGTGATCTACAAAATAGGAGTCAGAGAAGGGTGGGGAGTAAGATTCAAAATTATGATTAGGGATCTTATCAGAGCGGATAAGCAAGCAACATGGGATTATAAGATCCCGTTGTATTTATGTTCAGCCCCCCTCAGCGGATTGTTCCTGGGCTCAGGTATTTAGACATACTGGGGGAAGGAGAGATGAGACGGGGGGGGCTGGACGTCCAGATGGAGGATAAGAAGGTATAACGACATCCCCACGGAGATGGTAGTAACAATAGTAAAGATCACTAAAGAGGACATGAAAAGAACTTACTGGGCTTGCGCTGGACGTATACTGGACGGGATACTTGTCTAAGATTATATTTAATGGAGTTAAAAGATATAGAGGGGAGCAGGTACTGGCATTAATCCATTAATGACAATAGACCGAGTAAATCAGTCAAGGGATGACGGAGTCAATTTGACTAACCCGTCCACTATGAAAGATTTTCTCCTCCAGGAATGGAACAATGAGGAAGTGGAGGGGGTCCCTGATGAGAATCTCTGGTTAAAGTGGATGAAATACACCGCTAGGGCCTTGGGGGAGACAAATTGTTATGCATGCTCCATTGGGTGACCAGCAATGTTGACCGCCCCAATGCCAAAGGCAATGTTTCCCTGTGTATTAGACCTGGGGTCCAATCAAAAAGAGCCAAATTGCACAGGGATTGGGCTGGCAAAATTGACATACTCGGCCAGCCCACCTAGATTCACTTTAACTCCTGGCGAATACCAGTGTTACAGACATAGAAATGGCACCCGTAACTTGGGTGATTTTGATGGCTGTAAGGAGATAATTAATGTGACTGATTTAGATAAGGAAAGAAGGGAAAAAAAGATTAAGAACCTAACCATCCCTTTGACTGATGTGTGGTGGGCATGCACTAAACAGGGAGCATTCGGCAGACATTACCAGAGGGATGGGTGGGTACTGTGTACCAGTATTGTTGGTCCAACCTGTAAGAATTGGTCATCAAAGACCAGTGACAGGAAGAATAATTAGGAGAAAAATAAATAAGTCAGGAATGAAATAGCCCAATTTGGATAGATGGTATAGGCATCCCCAGGGGTGTTCTAGACGAATACAAAGCTATAAATCAAATATGGGAGAGTTTTACTACAACATTTTTCTGGTGGGGGACAAACAAAAATATGGATTGGATAAATTATATATATTACAACCAACAGCGATTTATTGACAAGACTAGAGATGCAGTAAGGGGATCTCTGAGCGATTATCCGCCATCCCGCTCATAACTTAGTAGAGGTTGGTTCTAGATCAGGCAGAAAGGGCCGGTGTCTATAGAAAGATAAGCCATTGTTGCATATTCATCCCTAACAACACCACACTGGATGGGACAGTCACCAGAGCTCTTACAGAATTAACTGCACTGAGTGAAGGATGAACTGAACTCAGAAGTTAGTACATTGTGGATAGGGTGGTTTGATGAAATATTTGGTAAATGGAAAACCCTAGCAGCCACCATCTTAGGAGCGATCAGTGTTTGTATGGGTATTCTTGTATTATGTGGTTGTTGTCTTGTTCCCTGTGTCCGAGGATTAATGAGTCAGGCGTTGGTGAAATGCAGTATCTAAACAATGATGAGAGATGGACTGACTCGGACTCTGACCAGGGGAATGTGAAAAACAATCCTCCAGGCTTGGTGGATGACGAAGATTTGGACCCTGAAAGACCGCAATTGGATGAAATGTTTATTAGTTCTGATGTGATCTCTGAGATTAATCATGCTTGTAAAATACATTTATCCTGAATGTGGGAATATTTAGTCAAAGGGGTGGATTGTTAGATTAATTTGGATTTTAAGAATAATGACTAAAGAATTACACCCCAAACACAGTATAAATGTTAGAATTATCATGTGTCAACCCACTAACAGAAGGGCGTTACTAACCATTCAAGGGGGGAGGCGGGAACTGTTTAAGAAAGGTGGGAGGAGCATAGTGTTTTTGTTTGTCAAGAAGTATAAAGAAAGGAGATTTGTGTTTTGGCCTCAGAGCTCTCACCATGAATAAAAATACAGATAAGACTTGTGAGTTGTGGACCTTGAATCATTGATGATTAAAACTAGAGCCTTACAACCTCTGGTAATGATTCAAGCTTAGGGTGAATTAGAGATAGAAATTCACGTGACAATTTCAGTCTGACAGAACACACCTGTTCTATATATATATATATAAATAACTATTTAGATATTTTTTTACTTTCTTCGCTTTTAGGCCCAAGGGGAAGGTGTGGTATGGGGAGGGTTTTCTCTGGTCGCCGGAAGGGGGTTGGGGGTCACTGACGAGCAATCCTAGTTGCTTGGGGGTGGGAAGGGTGGGAAACATGTTTTCCCGGGAGGGGGGTTGGATGGGGTTGGGGGAATGGGATGGGAGGTTTTCTTTTAGTTTTCTTTTGTTTATATTGAATATATTATTACTTAAACTCAGTTTGTATTTATTACTGTTGTTTTGTCTTTTGAGTGGTAGCCTACGGGTAAATTTTTTATAAACGTATAAATTGAAATGGATAGCCTAATGTACCTGTAACCAACAAAGAAATACAAAACAAAAACTTGTCATGTCATTGTGATATTAGTTGTTTCACTCTCTACTTCTACCAACTCTCTCAACTGTATGCAAAGTCCCACCCCTCTTCTCTCTGTTTATAAAGATAAGTGTGTATCTGTTTGTCACTCAGAGTAAACAAGTGCAGCTCCCACCAGTTTAACTTAAACACAAACCATGTTTCCTGCATCTCTGCTGCTGCTGCTGGCAGGGGCATCCTGTGAGTTTTTGGGTCAGACACATGAACAGAGGAGTAATATTCAGTGTAAAATTAATGGGAAAATATGATTCACTAAAAGTTCTACACTGTTTTGTTTGTTTTGTTTTACAGGTGTGTTCTGTCAGACTGAGCTCACACAGCCAGGCTCTATGACCCTGCAGCCTGGACAGCCTCTGACCCTCTCCTGTAAGGTCTCTGGGTATTCTTTAACCAGCACTGCCTACTGTACAGGTTGGGTAGGACAGCCTGCAGGAAAAGCATTAGAGTGGGTTGGAGAAATATGTGGAGGTGGTAGTATATATATAGTCCTCTGTAGCTCAGTTGCTAGAGCATGGCGTTTGCAACACCAGGATAGTGGGTTTGATTCCAGGGACTTACCAAACGTAAACTTTTTTGAACGTTGATAAACTTGTAACCTCACTTTTGAGAAAATGGCCCTTAAAATATATACACTTTTTTGGGGGGTCTTTCCTGTTTTGCATGTTATTTTGGCATTAATACGTGTCACATATCAGTTTGCAAACAATGTTTAAAAAAAATCAAAAATCATTGAGTTAATAAAGCCGCATACAAACATTTTACTTTCTTGAGTAAGGCAGCTCCAAAATGCAGGTGTTTCAGCCTAGCTCAGTGCTTTCTGTGGTGGTGGGGCAGACAGTGGATAATACGGAGCGTAGGTGTTGGTAATGTTCTCTAGTTGCACCGTGATTAGCTCAGTGTTCTGTCACTCGTTGGGACAGTACATCACCGCCAAGTCTAAGGGCAGATCTCGAAAATTCAAACCCCTTGGGTGCTGCCATAGAGTTACATTAGAAGTGCCCATCCAAGAAGGCTCAAGGTCATTGGCCACAGATAAAATGATGTCAAATCACGTTATATCTACTGTAGCTTTGATTGGACTGATCATGTCAACATCATACTTTCAAAATCTTAGCTAGCAGTCATCATCATGAATCAAGTCGACAATCTACTGGCAAATCCTTTTTTAATCCTTTTCATATGAAGATAAATAATTAAGAGAAATTATAGATAAAACGTATCGGTGCTCATTGGCCATTGGACATAAACATTACACAACAAGTTGGAAAAGCGCAAATTCAACAATGAGTGGTTTGGAAGGAATCAGTGGCTAACTGCAAGCATTTGCAAAGCAATCACTAGCCTGCTATTCAGTTATGCACTACTTATTTATCTGAGAATGAGGCGGATATATAGAATTTTGCAATGAAATGAAACCATCAAGTGATAGATTTTAAACAAATAAATGTCTGTCATTGAAAAACGGGGCCAAAAGGTAGGTCCGGACAGCTGGCCGGCAAGGTACTGTAGGTCCGACCTGCCGCCAGATAGGTAGGTCCGGCAGGGTCGGCCAGGTAAGTCCAACATTTCTGAAAATTGATATATAGCGTTTTGGAATGAAACTCTTCAAATATACTTTTAGATACTAGATGAAAGTCATTCATGTAAACAAAAATCAGTAATGGACCAAGGAGAGATCCTTGAGAAACCCCCAAAATGTAATTATTATGTTCTGATTTAGAGCTGTTCAGTGATGACTATAACAATGGAAGTGATAAAACTAATAATATACTGTTCTGTAAAGAAATTGAAAATCCAAAATCCAAAATTGACAAAATGTTGTATTTCATAATGCAGGTCAACCCAGCATTTAATATGATTAAAATGCTATATGCCAATCCCTCAGCCATAGTTAACCCAGTTTATAACAGTCTTATCCTTTTATACCAACTCTATATGCAAAGGAGCCTAACACACCACCTCTCTCTCCGTATAAAAAGTGGACTGTCTGTCTCAGAGTCAGTTGGAGTAAAGAAGAGCAGCACCCACCAGTTCAGCTTCAGCTTCCAACCATGTTCCCTGCATCTCTGCTGCTCCTGCTGGCAGCTGCCTCCTGTGAGTCTCTCGAGATTTGGGGGAAGGAATGGGTTGATACTTTGACTAATTATGTTTTTCCCCATAGATGTGTACTGTGGTGGTCTTGAACACAGCCAGCCAAGTTTAATGGTTGTAAAGCCTGGAGAGTCTCTGAACATCACCTGTAAGGTCTCTGGGTATTCTGTTAGTGATAGCATTATAAGATTTGCCACAGGTTGGGTTCGAAAGCCTGCAGGGAAAGCAATGGAGTGGATTTCACTTATATGAGATGATGGAGATATCCACAAAAATTATGCTCTGAAAAACAAGTTCAGAAATTCAAGAGATGCCTCCAGCAACTCTGTGTCTTTACAAGGGCAGAGCCTGCAACCTGAAGACACAGAATGGTGCAACACAACATAAAATAAATGTATCTCCACACCAAGATATCAATATACTTAAAATTAATGGTCAATCTCAAAACGGTTAAATTATATGTTAACCTTACAAAAATCGGTGAAAACCATACATCATTAAAAGCTTTAAAGAAATGTAAACCCAAATAAAAATGCTGAACTTTGAAAAACTTGCTGATCTACATCACATCATACTAAAGCCATTATATAAAGTCAACACATCATACTATAGCCATTATATATAGTCAACATATCACACTAAAGCAACTATAATCAACACATCATACTGTTGACATTATATATAGTCAACATATCATACTAAAGCCATTGTATATAGTCAACATATCATACTAAAGCCATTATATATAGTCAACACATCACACTAAAGCCATTATATATAGTCAACACATCATACTAAAGCCATTATATATAGTCAACACATCATACTAAAGCCATTATATATAGTCAACACATCATACTATAATCATTATATATAGTCAACATATCATACTAAAGCCATTGTATATGGTCAACATATCATACTAAAGCCATTATATATAGTCAACACATCATACTATAGCCATTATATTTAGTCAACACATCATACTAAAGCCATTGTCAATAGTCAACATATCATACTAAAGCCATTATATATAGTCAATACATCATACTAAATACATTATATACAGTCAACACATCATACTAAAGCCATTATATATTGTCAACACATCATTCTATAGCAATTATAAATTGTCAACACATCATACTAAAGCCATTATATATAGTCAACACATCATGCTAAAGCCATTATATATACTCAACACATCATACTAAAGCCATTATATATAGTCAACACATCACACTAAAGCCATTATTAACAGTCAACACATCATACTAAAGCCATTCCAGTCAACACATCATACTAAAGCCATTTTATATTGTCAACACATCTTACTAATAGCCATTATATATAGCCAACAGATCATACTAATAGCCATTATATATAGTCAACACATCATACTAAAGCCATTATATATAGTCAACACATCATAATAAAGCCATTCCTGTTAACACATCATACTAAAGCCAATTTCAGTCAACACATCATACAAAAGCCATGATATACAGTCAACCCATCATACTAATACCATTATATATAGTCAACACATCATGCTAAGGCCATTATATATAGTCAACACATCATACTAAAGCCATTATAAAAAGTCAACACATCATACTAAAGCCCTTATATATAGTCAACACATCATGCTAAAGCCATTATATATACTCAACACATCATACTAAAGCCATTATATATAGTCAACACATCACACTAAAGCCATTATTAACAGTCAACACATCATACTAAAGCCATTCCAGTCAACACATCATACTAAAGCCATTTTATATTGTCAACACATCTTACTAATAGCCATTATATATAGCCAACACATCATACTAATATCCATTATACATAGTCAACACATCATACTAAAGCCATTATATATAGTCAACACATCAGACTAAAGCCATACCTGTCAACACATCATACTAAAGCCAATTCCAGTCAACACGTATGGGTAGTCCCAGGGTGGTCCTCTGTAGCTCAATTGGTAGAGCATGGTGCTTGTAATGCCAGGGTAGTGGGTTCGATCCCTGGGACCACCCATACGTAAAATAGTCAATAGTGACACTAGTCTAACATGTTTAACAAAGATTACAAAATAGGGCTACTGCTACTGGTTATAGGACTGTCAGGTAAACACTTTGTTTTTGCTTTCAACAGATGGTTGTGTGTCCTTAAAAGCTTTTCTTCAAGTTTTAAATGCTCTCTTTTTATCAACAGGTATTCATGGTCAGACGCTGACTGAGTCTGGACCTGTGGTTAAAAAGACTGAAGAATCACACCAACTGACCTGTACATATGATGGAATCTCAAACGATAACGCTGCCATTGGCTGGATCAGACAGGCTCCTGGGAAAGGGCTGGAGTGGGTTGCTTTTATTTCCGCTCCAAGTGGTAGTACTATCTCCTACTCCCAGTCTGTTAAGAATCGGTTCACCATCTCCAGAGACAACAGCAAACAGCAGGTGTATCTCCAGATGAACAGTCTGAAGACTGAAGACTCTGCTGTTTACTATTGTGCCAGAGACACAGTGACACAGGAGGCTGCAGCACTGTACAAAAACTGATCAAGCACATCTCTCACTGGCAGAATCAAATGTGATGTGAGACAGACAAACTAAGGATCCAGCATAAATTCCAAGTTTATTGAAAGCATATCATTCCTCATCAACCTCAATGCAGCTTAATCCACTCCTCTGGCCATGTGCTGTTAGTCAGTACACATCTATCTTCTTGATGACAGCTTATTTACATTCATCTGTATATCAACCTAATCATATTCAGAGTTTGATTTACTGGTAGGGATTAATGTCCTCATTAAGCATAATGAAATATAAAAGCATAATTGTGATAGCAGAATTTATCTGTTAACTAAAAAGAGTAATGGGTCATGTATATGTTCTATCTTTGGGGGACACCAATAGTTAGATTCTCACCATCTGTGCCTTTTGTGCAGTTCTCCAAAGCATCAATGATAATGATTATAATAACACTGTAAACAATGAGCAGAACAGAACCATTCATAATGCAAGTCAATGCATCCCATAATAGATAATTGTATTATTATGATAAATAACTGTTCTCCTCAACATGTCACTTTGGTACTAGTAATTTATATAACTGTACTTCTCCTTTAATCCTAAATCTCAGACTTTGATGCAAAGCAATTCCCCTTTTTGTATATAAAAAGGAGTCCCTCTCTCGTTCACTCAGATGGAGTGAATAAGTATCAGTTCAGCTTCCTCACAAACCATGTTCCCTCCATATCTGCTGCTGTTTCTGCTGCTGGCATTAGGTGATTAATGGCAAAATATAGGATACTATTTATTGAACAAATATTACTATAACATAATCAAACTGTATCAATTTATCATGTATCTAATGTTAGACCATTTCCAAATATCTAGATTTTCCCCCCACAGGTGTGCACTTTTTTGTTGACCCAGATCTCACCCAGCCAAGCTGAATGGTTGTAAATCCCAGAGAATCTTTGAGCATCACATGTAAGGTCTCTGGGTATTCTATCAGTGATGATAGCTATACCACAGACTGGATTAGATATCCTGTAGATAAAGCTATGGAATGGTTCAGATGGAAATTGCAAGGATTCTTTGAAAAGCAGGTTCAGCATCTAATTTTTTACATTTTACATTTTAGTCATTTAGCAGACGATCTTATCCAGAGCGACTTACAGTTAGTGAGTGCATAGATTTTTTCATACTGAAACCATTCATAATGATGCTGACTGACTAACAACTATTAAAGGTTAAACCATTCATAATGATGCTGACTAAATAACAACTATTAAAAGTTAAACCATTCATAATGATGCTGACTGAATAACAACTATTAAAGGTTAAACCATTCATAAAGATGCTGACTAAATAACAACTATAAAAGATTAAACCATTCATTATGATGCTGACTAAATAACAAGTGTTCAAGGTTAAACCATTCATAATGATAATGACTAAATAACTACTGTTAAATGTTAAACCATTCATAATGATGCTGACTAAATAACAACTATTAAAGGTTACACAATTCATAATGATACTGACTAAATAACAACTATTAAAGGTTACACCATTAATAATGATGCTGTCTAAATAACAACTATTAAAGGTTACACCATTAATAATGATGCTGGCTAAATAACAACTATTAAAGGTTACACCATTCATAATGATGCTGGCTAAATAACAACTATTAAAGGTTACACAATTCATAATGATGCTGACTAAATAACAACTATTAAAGGTTAAACCATTCATAATGATGCTGACTAAATAACAACTATTAAAGGTTAAACCATTCATAATAATGCAGTCACATTGATGGTGTGTATCACTGTGACTATACGGGTGTCATGGGCCTCTCACTCCACCGGGTTACCACCTTAATTTTCTTCCACTCTGCTCACCACTCTCTCTACTCAGCCTAACTAGCTCCACCTGTCCCTGCTCTGCTCTGCTCTAATTACTCTGCCAGCTGCGCTGCATTACCCACTACCTCTCCCAGTATTTAAGGCCCTGTCTTTCAGCTCTCCGGTGTCAGATCGTCTGCAAAGCTCACACCCGGAACCTGTTTGCTCGCGCTTCTGGCTCACCCTGGTTTTGTGACCCCGGACCTGCCTGTTTTTTTGGATACTCTTCTGCCTCCAGGAGATCCAGACCTGCTTCTGCCATTACGACTCCTGACTACTCTTCAATCCCGGTAACTCTGACCAGCCTTCTGCCTTGCTACTACGTATTTTGGATTTCCCTTGAACTGTACTGCTGCCTGGTTTCATTCCGCCCTGTTGTGTCTGTGTCTCCCCCCAGGACTTCTGGACCACCCACCACCGGCTTCATAGGGACGCATCGCTGCCACTGGGGGGCACAGACCCAGCGCTTTGGACGGGATCCCTGTTACCCCTGGAGCCTTCATTCACTCCCTACTTCCCTTTTCCCTTAAGGTTAATAAACTTTCTGGTGTGACGCAATTGTGGTCCTCTGGTCGTCTGTCTGAATCGTGACAGTACGATCTGACCATTATGGACTCAGCGCACACTTTCCCCGACATGGAAACCGATGAGCATGAGCAGCAGTTCCAGCAGCAGCAACAACAACTCGCCATGATCATTCAACTCCTCACCAACCTTACCCCAGCCAGTCTGCCCACCAGCCCAGCCCCCGAGTTACCTGCCCCGGTCATTGCAGCCGCTGCTCCGAACCCAAGATTGGAAACCCCGGGCGGTTCAACGGCGATTCAACCCAGGTCCGGCCATTCCTGACTAGCTGCCGACTTCAGTTCTCCTTGCAGCCAAGGACCTTCGCCACGGAGGGGGCTAAAGTTGGGTATGCCATCACTCACCTGACGGGCCGAGCTCGACTCTGGGGAACAGCAGAGTTCGAACGTCAAACCCCCGCATGTGCAACCTTCGACCTGTTTGCTGAGGAGATGCTGAAGGTGTTTGACCTGGATTCACCCACCGCAGAGGCGTCTCTCGTGAACTGTTCAGTATTCGACAAGGCAGACGTACAGTCGCAGACCATTCCATCGACTTCCGAACCCTGGCTAGACGAAGTTCTTGGAACACACCATCGTTGGTGGACGCGTTCTTCCATAGTTTGGCTGACTATATCAAGGACGAGTTGGTCTCCCATGAACTGCCTTCCACTCTTGATGAAGCCATCGCACTGACTGTCAGGATCGACAGAAGGATACAGACCCGTCGTCGTGAGAGGGGGCGCCAAGGTCCACCTACTACCGGCATTCGGAGAGATCCGACTGGGCTCCTGTCATCTACTGCCACTCACCCAGGTCAGCTTGATCAGTCTGAGCCTATGGAGATTGGGCGAGCCTCCCTCACTCCTGCAGAGCGCCAGCGCCGCTTACCTCAAACCTCTGCCTCTATTGTGGAGGTGATGGACATCGTGTGGTAACCTGCCCTTTAAAGGGCCGAAGCTCACCGGGCGTAGGGGGAGTCCGGTTGAGTTCAATGACCATCCAGTCCTCCGACCGCAAACCCCTGCTGCAAGTTCACCTCCGCCTCTCTGACTCAACTCACACCCTGGCTGCTCTGGTGGATTCTGGCGCCGAAGCCAACATAATGGACATCAAGCTGCACGCCAACTGGGACTGGAGAACCTCCGTTTGACACCTCCTATTCCTGCCCGGGCACTGGACGGACACTTACTCGGATCGGTCACTCATGTCACGGCCCCGGTCTCGATGGGTCTGTCCGGAAACCATCAAGAAACTATCCAGTTTCACCTGCTCCCCTCTCCAGGCCAACCCCTCATCCTGGGTTACCCATGGCTCCGCCCGGCACAACCCTCAGCTCGACTGGGTGACCGGGGTGATCAGGGAGTGGGGAGAGGACTGCCACCGAACCTGCCTGCTTGCTGCCGCACTACCCCCTCGGCCAGTACCTACTAACTCCGCTCCTGACCTCTCCAATGTCCCAGAATGCTACCATGGTCTCAGAGAGGTGTTTAACAAAGCAAGAGCCACATCTCTGCCCCCTCACCGACCGTACGACTGTGCCATCGACCTCCTCCCTGGAACAGCTCCTCCAAGGGGTCGTCTTTATTCGTTGTCTGCTCCTGAAAGAAAGTCCATGGAGGACTACATCAATGGCTCTCTGTCCGCAGGATTAATCCGTTCATCTTCATCTCCTGCTGGTGCTGGCTTCTTCTTTGTGGGGAAGAAGGACGGATCTCTTCGCCCTGCATCGACTACAGGGGACTCAACGACATCACAGTGAAAAACCGTTACCCTCTGCCTCTGCTCACCTCTGCTTTTGAGTTGCTCCAGGGAGCCACTGTTTTTACCAAGTTGGATCTCAGAAACGCTTACCACCTAGTGCGGATCCGGGAGGGAGATGAATGGAAAACCGCATTCAATACACCAACAGGCCACTACGAGTATCTGGTTATGCCTTTTGGCCTCACCAATGCTCCTGCTGTGTTCCAGGCTCTAGTGAATGATGTACTGCGGGACATGTTAAACAAGTTTGTCTTCGTTTACCTGGATGACATCTTAATTTACTCCAGAAACCTGTCTGAACACACCCGCCATGTCCAGCAAGTCCTTCATCGTCTTCTGGAGAATTCCCTCTACGCCAAGGCAGAGAAATGTGAGTTTCACGTCAAGACAGTGGCCTTCCTGGGGTACATAGTGGCAGAGGGAAGTATCCAAATGGATCCTGCCAAAGTATCAGCAGTCACTTCATGGCCAGTTCCGGAGAACAGAAAGAAGCTGCAACAGTTTCTGGGGTTTGCTAACTTCTATAGGAAGTTTATCCGGAACTACAGTACCGTTGCTGCCCCCTCTCACTGCTCTTACCAGCACCAAGCAACCCTTCACCTGGACCCCAGCAGCCGACAAAGCCTTCAGTACCCTCAAGGTGAGGTTCACCTCCGCTCCCATCCTCCAGATGCCTGATGTGGACCGGCAATTCATTGTGGAGGTGGACGCCTCGGATGTGGGAGTTGGTGCTGTGATTTCTCAGTGGGCTGCGGAGGATAGGAAGCTCCATCCCTGTGCCTTTTTCTCACGTCGGTTGTCCCCCTCTGAGTGCAATTACGACATAGGGAACCGTGAGCTGCTGGCTGTGAAGCTTGCCTTGGAGGAGTGGCGTCACTGGCTGGAGGGGGTCCACCATTCCATTTCTCGTTTGGACCGATCATAAGAACTTGGAGTACATCCGCACGGCCAAACGGTTGAACTCCAGGCAGTCCCGCTGGGCCCTGTTCTTCACCAGGTTTAATTTCACTCTGTCATACCGGCCTGGATCACGCAACACCAAGCCAGACGCCCTCTCCCGTCAATTCCAGAAGGATGACACCCCCTCCAAGGACCCTGTGTCGATTCTGCCCAGTCCCTGCATCGTTGCAGCTCTGACCTGGGCTGTTGAGGAACAGGTGCTGGAGGCTCTCCGTAACCAGCCAGGTCCCAGCACTTGCCCAGCTGACCGCCTTTTTGTCCCCGAGACCTGAGGTCCCAGGTCATTCAGTGGGGACATGACTCCCGCCTAGCTTGTCACCCTGGCTCCACCCGCACTTACAACCTGCTCGCCCAGAGGTTCTGGTGGCCCTCTCTGAGGAAGGATGTACGAGGAATTCGTCCAAGCCTGCCCCATCTGCAACCAACACAAGTCGTCCTGCCAGCCCCCAGCCGGATTGCTGCAGCCCCTGCCTGTGCCCAGACGTCCCTGGTCTCACATCGCCCTTGACTTTGTCACGGGGCTGCCCCCTTCAAGTGGCATGACCGTCATTCTCACCATCGTTGACCGTTTCAGCAAGATGGCACACTTCATTCCCCTCCCCAAGCTCCCAACCGCCAAGGAGACCGCCCAGGTGGTCCTGGAACACGTCTTCCGGATCCACGGACTGCCAAAGGATGTTGTTTCTGACCGTGGTCCACAATTCTCCTCCGCTTTTTGGAAGGAGTTCTGTCACCTGCTGGGAGCCACAGTCAGTCTGACTTCCGGATTCCATCCCCAATCCAATGGGCAGTCAGAGCGGGCTAATCAGGAGCTCGAGAAGGCACTGCGATGCATGACTTCACGCAACCCCCACTCCTGGTCGCAGCAATTGACATGGGTGGAGTACGCACAATTCTCTGACCTGCTCTGCCATCGGTATGTCCCCTTTCCAATGTGTTTATGGATACCAGCCTCCCTATTTGCCAGCCAGGAGGAGGAGGTTACTTGCCCATCTGCACTTGCTTTTGCCCGTCGATGTCGCCGCACCTGGTCACAAGCCCGAGCCACACTCCTCAGGTCCGTTGCCAGCTACACTACCGGGGCCAACCGTCGGAGAATTCCTGCTCCCACCTACCATGTTGGTCAAAGGGTGTGGTTGTCATCGAAGAACCTGCCACTCAGGGTGGAGTCGCAGAAGCTGGCACCTCGGTTCATTGGCCCATTCCCTATCATAAGAGTGATTAGCCCAACTGCTGTCCGGCTCCAACTGCCTAATTCCCTGAGGGTGCACCCCACTTTCCATGTGTCTAAGATTAAGCCCATCCATGAGTCCGCTGGTCCCTGCTGCGCCTGGTCCTCCTCCTCCACGGCTCGTCGATGGTGGTCTGGTTTACACCGTCCGCCGCCTGCTTCGGTCCAGACGGAGGGGTAGGGGGTCTCCCAGTACCTCATTGACTGGGAGGGCTATGGACCTGAGGAAAGGACCTGGGTGCCAGCTAGTCGGATTGTGGATAGGACTCTCATCACCGCTTTCCACCAACGGCATCCTGATCAACCTGCAATCCGTAGGGGCCGCCCCAGAGGGTCCCTAACCGTCCCGGCCCGCTCGGCTTCCTGTCCTGTGCCTGATCCTGTCTCGGGACCTGTCCCATCTCCCGACCACGGCCCTCCGGCTTCCCTCCGAGGATGAGGACGTTCACTCGGACCGTTCGGAGGAGTTCTAGCCCTCCTCCGGCTCCCCTCCTCCCGCCCGGCGTGGTGTTGCTCTTGGGACTTCTGGGGCCGTCCCTTGGGGGGTTCTGTCATGGGCCTCTCACTCCACCGGGTTACCACCTTAATTTTCTTCCACTCTGCTCACCACTCTCTCTACTCAGCCTAACTAGCTCCACCTGTCCCTGCTCTGCTCTGCTCTAATTACTCTGCCAGCTGCGCTGCATTACCCACTACCTCTCCCAGTATTTAAGGCCCTGTCTTTCAGCTCTCCGGTGTCAGATCGTCTGCAAAGCTCACACCCGGAACCTGTTTGCTCGCGCTTCTGGCTCACCCTGGTTTTGTGACCCCGGACCTGCCTGTTTTTGGATACTCTTCTGCCTCAGGAGATCCAGACCTGCTTCTGCCATTACGACTCCTGACTACTCTTCAATCCCGGTAACTCTGACCAGCCTTCTGCCTTGCTACTACGTATTTTGGATTTCCCTTGAACTGTACTGCTGCCTGGTTTCATTCCGCCCTGTTGTGTCTGTGTCTCCCCCCAGGACTTCTGGACCACCCACCACCGGCTTCATAGGACGCATCGCTGCCACTGGGGGGCACAGACCCAGCGCTTTGGACGGGATCCCTGTTACCCCTGGAGCCTTCATTCACTCCCTACTTCCCTTTTCCCTTAAGGTTAATAAACTTTCTGGTGTGACGCAATTGTGGTCCTCTGGTCGTCTGTCTGAATCGTGACAACGGGGGCCACAGTGATATTACACTGTACAAAAACCCCCTTTGCTCCTCTGTGGACACATCAACACTGAACAGGTCAAATAAATATATGTTTTTTTTAATGCAGTTAAATTTATATCGTTTGTAGATAAATCACTGTTTTATGGAGGAAAGTTGAAATTATGACTTGGATATTGTTGTTAGCGTAGCACACCTAGGTAGGGCAGTATTGTTTGTTCATCTCCTCACATACTTCTTTCACTGTTTGCGATTGGTGTTTAATTGGTTAATTATGTAGGCTTTGCTTTAAGTCGAAAATGACCCTATGAAAATGAAAATGTAGGAGTCAAACACATAAACCAATTAAAGGGTATGATAATATGAGCAGAGTTCATCTTAGCCTATATTGAATTGAGTGTTAATTGGCATCAACATAATCCATATCAATAATTGAATTACAATTATTTCAATTAATTGGTACTAGAGGTAACAGCATGTTTTATTTTATGGTTGTTTTCACTGGTAAATGTGTCTGCAATTGAATGTGTTAATGTGTACTTAATTGTGCCTTCCTGTATTATACCTTTTCTAAAATGTTTTTTCTATTCTACTGAGATAGTTACTGTATGTTCGTATTCTTGTCTTTTATTATTTCTTATTGTTGTTGCATTGTTGAGAAGGAACCTGCAAGTAAGCATTACGTTAGACGGTGCATACCATTTCTATCCTGTAGATATGACTAATAAAACTAGAAACTTAGTGATAGTTATACCTCAAAGAATACAAGACAACCAACTACATGGAACTAAATGGTGCCTTATAGTGCAAGATTAAATGAACAAGTAGTTCTTAGGTTATAACTGTGTAATAACCATTTTACCATGGTAATTCCTAGTAGTTACCTCGTCATTTCTGTACTTTCAAATAAAGTGTTACCTTGCTTTCTTTATTGCAGCAACCACAGCCCCCCTACTCTACTCACTCTTATGAACTGTGGAACCCCTACTAACAACGTCTACAGCATCGGTTGGAGGAGGGGAACTCTGGTGTGCCTGGTGGTCAGCCCGTCTCTCTGTGACGTCTACATCATGTGGAAGGTGGGCAGCGGCGAGTACCAGGACGGGGTCACCAGCCCTCCTCAGAAAACCCCGAAAGGCAACTACTCTGTCACCAGCGTTAAAGACTAATACAGGTGTACAATACACATACACGCACAATCACAATCACAGGCACAGGCACACACAGACACACACAGACATCATACCCCCCAAATAATTTGAACCTCCCCTGTTATTATAATGGTGAAAGGTTAGCATGTCGTACCATGTCTTAGGGGTATGATATTTGGGCTACTAGACACACAATGTATTTTTCCACAATTTACAATAGGTTGGATTTATCTTCTATGTCATACAAGTCATTAATTTCATTCAGATGTAGTTGTTGATTTGGTAACTTAGATCAGTGGTTCCCAACCGATGTACTGCGGCACGCTGGTGTCCCTTGAGGAACTCTGAGGTGTGCCTAAAATTTTCCTAATCTTAATAATTTTTTTGAACACAAAGAAAATGGATGCACATGGAATTTTGACTTGGGAGCACTAGTGGCGGTCAGATAATACATTAAATGGCACAGGGTTACATCTGTATCGTTGTTTCTAGTCCAGTGCCCTCTGGCTGTTGAGGGGCAACCAACAAGGGCAAAGTCATTTGTATAATTTTACTTTGTCTGTGAAAACCATTTAAGCACAGGAAAGTATGATTATGTTTAGCCAGAGTCTTTTATTTCTATGCATTGAAAAATACATTCATAAATAACACATTCATAAATAACACATTCATGAATGGCAAAACAGAGTCAAAAAATCAATCATAAGGAATAAGGTTTTGAAGTGTCCGTCCTATATCTAGGAGATAAACTACATGACCAAAAGTATGTGGACACCTAGAACATCTCATTCCAAAATCATGGGCATTAATATGGAGTTGGTCCTCCCTTTGCTGCTATAACAGCCTCCACTCTTTTGGGAAGGCATTCTATTAGATGTTAGAACACTGCAGTTGGGACTTGCTTCCATTCAGCCGCAAGAGCATTAGTGTAACGATCCCTGCAGTCTGAGTCGGTTTCTGTCTGGGTATTAGTTTTTCTGCTCGGGATCTCCAGTTTCCCGAGGGTTCTGGAACGCTCCCTGCCTGGTTGCCGGGCAACGTTGCTAGGCGGGAGCTCTCTTGATTTCCGCACCTGCATCCCATCAGCAATCTGCACACCTGGTCCTGATCATCACCCTTCTTAGGCTCTGTCCTAACATCCATTCCCTGCCGGATCGTTAGCCATGAACAGTATGTTTATCAGCGGATCAGTCCTAGAGCTTAGAGCATTAGTTTTGTTGTTTTGCACCTTGTTTGCTTGTTGTATGCTTACCTCCGTTTTGTTCTCCCTACAGTCACTCGTCCGGAACCTTCACCCAACCTCTGCCTGATGGTCGGCGGCTGCCGAGCCATCATTGGACCAACCACTGCACCCTCTACAACTCATCCACGCCGCCCGCTCTGTTCCCTGGATTATTGAACATCACCCGTGGATCAGTTAAATAAACACTCACCTTTGACACCACTTACCTTGTCCTGGTCTGCTTCTGGGTTCTGGCTTAGTAAACCGTGACAGAACGATCCGGCCAGTAATGAACCCAGCGGACCTGGACTCTGTTCGCCATGCCATTACCCATCAGGAGAAGATGTTGGGCCATCATAGCACGGAGCTACAGGAGATCGCGTTGGCAGTTCGGAACCTTTCTACCGGTCTGACGGAGGTCCAGAACCAGCGCAAGTTTCCGGTGGAGGATCCACTACCGGTTTCACCCATCTCGCCTGCCGCTTCTGGAGCTGTGTCCTTCCGTGAGCCCAAGGTTCCGACGCCGGATAAATATGAGGGGGAGCTGGGAGGATGCCGTTCTTTCCTTATGCAGTGTGGGTTAGTGTTCGATCTACAGCCCTACTCGTATGCCACAGACAAGGCTAGGATAGCCTTTGTGATTGAGTTGCTGCGTGGTCGAGCGCTGGAGTGGGCTTCAGCCGTTTGGGAACGACAAGACCCCTGCATGGCTTCATACCAGGGGTTCACGGCCGAGATGAGGAAGCTCTTCGACCATTCCGTCCGAGGAGGGACGCAGCTAGGCGCCTGTTTTCGCTTCACCAAGGAACTGCATAGCGTGGCCGACTTCGTGATCGAGTTCAAGACGTTGGCTGTGGAGAGTGGGTGGAATGAGGAGTCTCTGCAAGCGGCCTTTTACCAGGGTCTGTCGGAGCAGCTCAAGGATGAGTTGATCTCCTATCCGAGCCTAGTGACCTGGACAGCTTGGTAGCCTTGTCTATTCGGGTGGATAATCGAGTCCGAGAGCGAAGGAGGGGAGAAGCAATGGGTTCCGTCCAATCGATCAGCTTCTCAGGTTCCAGTCGGGTCGGGGATTGGACCAGAATACGTCGATCATCGTCCACCACACAGGATTAGTGGAGAGGTCCTGTCTCCCGATTCTGAACCAATGCAAGTAGGGCGGCACGGGTTAACCAAGGAGGAACGCCAACTCAGACGTAGGACTAACTGTTGCCTCTACTGTGGTGGTTCGGGACATTACCTCGCCACCTGTTCCCGGCGGTCATCAAACTGCGCGGCTCGCTAAAGTTGGGAGGACTTTTAGCGAGCCAGTTTCGACCTCTCAATACCTCTGTCAGACCCGTTTCCCGGCTACCCTTATGAACAGGAATCAGAGCTTAGCGATTAACGCTTTTATCGATTCAGGTGCCGATGGAAGCTTTCTTGATGCCGAGTTGGTGGAACAGCTGGGGCTTTCCAAGGAGCAATTGCCGGAAGCCATTGAAGCGACCACTCTGAACGGCAGTAGTCTGGCACGTATCACGATGAGGACTGAACCGGTTAAGATGCTGTTGTCGGGGAATCATTCGGAGATGATTTCATTCTTCATTCTGCCGTCTTCCCATGTTCCTCTGGTCCTTGGATACCCCTGGCTGAAGGGAAACACAATCCCACGTTCGATTGGGTGACGGGCAAGGTAACGAGTTGGAGCCTTGATTGTCATGCTAACTGTCTCAAGACTGCCTGTCCCCATTCGGTTCCCAGTCAGGTGATTGAGGCTAAACCCCCAGATTTGTCCCTGGTTCCCGAGACATATCACGATTTGGGGGAAGTGTTCAGTAAGCAGAAGGCTCTGTCACTCCCTCCCCCACCGACCATATGATTGTGCCATCAACCTGTTTCCTGGAGCTGTCTACCCCAAGGGAAGGTTATACAGTATCTCCCGACCTGAACGTGAGGCTTTGGAGACCTACATCAAGGAGTCCCTAGCTGCTGGTCTCGTTCGTCCCTCGTCATCACCCCTGGGGCAGGATTCTTCTTTGTGGGTAAGAAGGATGGCTCTCTTCGACCGTGTATTGATTATCGGGGGGTTGAATGACATCACGGTCAAGAACAAGTATCCCCTGCCCTTGATGAGTTCTGCCTTCGACTCCTTACAGGGTGCTACGGTGTTCACCAAGCTAGACCCTCGCAATGCGTATCACATGGTCCGGATCAGAGAGGGGACGAGTGGTTGTCGGGTTTCAATACACCCGATGGGTCACTTGAGTATCAGGTGATGCCGTTTGGACTGACCAATGCTCCAGCGCGTATTCCAGAGTATGGTGAACGACGTCCTGAGAGATATGATCGGTCTCTTTGTGTTTGTTTACCTGGATGACATTCTGATCTTCTCGAAGGAACCTTCCGACCACGTCCAGCATGTCCGGCAGGTTCTGCAGCGATTGTTGGAGAATCGCCTGTTCGTGAAGGCCGAGAAGTGCGAGTTTCACGCCCACACGACATCCTTTCTCGGGTACATCATCTCCAGGGGAGAGATTAGGATGGACCAGGAGAAGGTTAGAGCGGTTCTGGAATGGGCCCAGCCCGGTACGAGATTGCAGCTCCAGAGATTTTTGGGGTTTGCGAATTTCTACCGCAGATTCATCCGGGATTACAGCCGTGTGGCCGCTCCGTTAACTGCCTTGACTTCCAGTATCAGGATCTTCAAGTGGAATCCGGAGGCGGATCGAGCGTTTCTGGATTTGAAGAGGCGATTCACCAACGCACCGATTCTCTCTCAACCGGACACGGCCCGTCAGTTCGTCGTTGAAGTGGACGCGTCTGATGTGGGAGTTGGCGCCATCCTGTCGCAGCGATGCTCCACGGACAGTAAACTCCATCCCTGCGCCTACTACTCTCGTCGCCTTTCGCCCCTGCGGAGAGGAATTACGATGTGGGTAACCGGGAGCTTCTCAGCGGTGAAACTTGCCTTGGAGGGTGGCGCCACTGGTTGGAGGGGGCGGAGCAACCGTTTATTGTCTGGACTGACCACAAGAATCTTGCTCACGTGCAATCGGCTAGACGTCTCAACTCCCGTCAGGCCAGGTGGGCGTTGTTTTTCGGACGATTCAATTTTTCCCTGACGTTCCGACCTGGATCTAAGAACGGCAAGGCGGACGCCTTGTCCCGGATGTTCTCCCAAGACGGAGGAGAGTGGGTCCAAGACCGAGACAAATTCTCCCCCGGAACTGCGTCGTGGGAGCTGTTAGGTGGAAGATTGAGAGGAGGTGATGGCGGCCCTTCGGACGCAGCCCGGTCCCGGTAACGGTCCACCCGGGTCGGTTGTTTGTGCCTGAGTCGGTTCGTCCTGCTGTCCTCAAATGGTCCCACGCCAGCAAGATGGCTTGTCACCCTGGCGTGGCTCGGACGATGGCGTTTCTTCGCAGACGTTTTTGGTGGCCTGCCATGGCCGAGGATACTCGGGGTTATGTTGCTGCCTGTCCAGTGTGTGCGCAGAATAAGAGTACCAATCGGCCCAGCTCTGGACTACTTCACCCCTTCCTATTCCCCGGCGACCATGGTCGCATCTGGCCCTGGACTTTGTCACTGGGTTGCCCGCTTCTGAAGGAAACACGGTCGTTCTGACTATCGTGGACAGATTCAGCAAGTTCGCCCACTTTGTGCCTATTGCCAAGCTTCCTCTCTGCCTCGGAGACGTCCGAGATCCTGGTTAGGAGGTTTTCAGGGTCCACGGTTTGCCCAGTGATATCGTTTCCGACCGTGGCCCTCAGTTTACCTCTGCTGTCTGGAAGTCCTTCTGTTTGGCCATTGGAGCTACAGTCAGCCTCACATCTGGTTTTCACCCCCAATCTAATGGTCAGGCGGAGAGAGCCAACCAGAAGATGGAATCCACGCTACGCTGCCTTGTCTCCTCCAACCCCACCTCCTGGGTCTCTCAGTTGCCTTGGGTTGAGTATGCCCACAATACTCTCCCTACATCTGCCACTGGGATGTCTCCCTTCCAGTGCCTGTATGGCTACCAACCTCCCTTGTTCCCTTCTCAGGAGAAGGAGCTCTCAGTGCCCTCTGTTCAGGCCCATATTCGTCGTTGCCACCGGACCTGGCATCGGGCCAGAAAGGCACTCCTTAGAGTTTCGGACCGGTATCAGCTCCAGGCGAATCGTCGCCGGATCCCCGCTCCCACCTATACCATCGGAGATAGGGTCTGGTTGGCCACACGGGATCTTCCTTTACGGACTGGAGTCTAGGAAGTTGTTACCGAAGTTCATTGGTCCGTTTGTGGTGGAGAGGGTGATCAATCCGGTGGCAGTTCGACTCAAACTACCGAGGACGCTCAGAGTCCATCCCACCTTCATGTCTCCTGCCTCAAGCCTGTTCTCCTCAGTCCTCTGTTGCCTCCTCCGCCTCCTCCTCCTCCTCCTCGGATGATCGGAGGTGGTCCTGCCTACACGGTGCGACGCATCATGGATTCCAGACGGCGGGGCCGGGGTTTCCAGTATCTCGTGGACTGGGAGGGGTATGGTCCTGAAGAGAGGAGTTGGATTCCTCGGCGACAGATCCTAGATGCTGACCTCATTCGTGACTTCTACCGCCTCCATCCTGGCGCTCCGGGGAGTCCGCCCGGTGGCGTTCGTCGGAGGGGGTACTGTAACGATCCCTGCAGTCTGAGTCGGTTTCTGTCTGGGTATTAGTTTTCTGCTCGGGATCTCCAGTTTCCCGAGGGTTCTGAAACGCTCCCTGCCTGGTTGCCGGGCAACGTTGCTAGGCGGGAGCTCTCTTGATTTCCGCACCTGCATCCCATCAGCAATCTGCACACCTGGTCCTGATCATCACCCTTCTTAGGCTCTGTCCTAACATCCATTCCCTGCCGGATCGGTTAGCCATGAACAGTATGTTTATCAGCCGGATCAGTCCTAGAGCTTAGAGCATTAGTTTTGTTGTTTTGCACCTTGTTTGCTTGTTGTATGCTTACCTCCGTTTTGTTCTCCCTACAGTCACTCGTCCGGAACCTTCACCCAACCTCTGCCTGATGGTCGGCGGCTGCCGAGCCATCATTGGACCAACCACTGCACCCTCTACAACTCATCCACGCCGCCCGCTCTGTTCCCTGGATTATTGAACATCACCCGTGGATCAGTTAAATAAACACTCACCTTTGACACCACTTACCTTGTCCTGGTCTGCTTCTGGGTTCTGGCTTAGTAAACCGTGACAATTAGTGAGGTCGGGCATTGATGTTTGGCGATTAGGCTTGGCTTGCAGTCAGCGTTCCAATTCATCCCAAAGGTGTTCGATGGGGTTGAGGTCAGGGCTCTGTGCAGGCCAGTCAAGTTCTTCCACACCAATCTCGACAAACAATTTCTGTATGGACCTCGCTTTGTGCACGGGGCATTGTCATGCTGAAACAGGAAAGGGCCTTCCCCAAACTGTTGCCACAAAGTTGGAAGCAGAATGTAATTGTATGCTGTAGCGTTAAGATTTCCCTTCACTGGAACTAAGGGGCCTAGCCCGAACCATGAAAAACAGCCCCAGACCATTATTCCTCCTGGCATCCCTCCAAACCCCAGATTCGTCCATCGGACTGCCAGATGGTGAAGCATGATTAATCGCTCCAGAGAACGCGTTTCCACTGCTCCAGAGTCCAATCGGCGGCAAGCTTACACCACTCCAGCCAACGCTGGGAATTGTGCATGGTGATATAGGCTTGTGTGTGGCTGCTCGGCCATGGAAACCCATTTCATGAAGCTCCCAACAAACAGTTCTTGTTCTGACGTTGCTTCCAGAGGCAGTTTGGAACTCAGTAGTGAATGTTGCAACCAAGGACAGATGATTATTTCACGCACTATGCGCTTCAGTACTCAGTGGTCTCGTTCTGTGAGCTTGTGTGGCTTACCACTTCGGGGCTAAGCCATTGTTGCTCCTAGACGTTTCCACTTCACAATAACAGCACTTACAGTGAGGGAAAAGGTATTTGATCCTCTGCTGATTTTGTACGTTTGCCCACTGACAAAGAAATGATCAGTCTATAATTTGAATGGTAGGTTTATTTGAACAATGAGAGATAGAATAACAATAAAAAATCCAGAAAAATGCATGTCAAAAATGTTATAAATTGATTTGCATTTTTTATGAGGGAAATAAGTATTTGACCCCCTCTCAATCAGCAAGATCTCTGGCTCCCAGGTGTCTTTTATACAGGTAACGAGCTGAGATTAGGAGCACACTCTTAAAGGAGTGCTCCTAATCTCAGCTTGTTACCTGTATAAAGAGACACCTGTCCACAGAAGCAATCAATCAATCAGATTCCAAACTCTCCACCATGGCCAAGACCAAAGAGCTCTCCAAGGATGTCAGGGACAAGATTGTAGACCCTACACAAGGCTGGAATGGGCTAAAGACCATCGCCACGCAGCTTGGTGAGAAGGTGACAACAGTTGGTGCGATTATTCGCAAATGGAAGAAACACAAAAGACCTGTCAATCTCCCTCGGCCTGGGGCTCCATGCAAGATCTCACCTCGTGGAGTTGCAATGATCATGAGAACGGTGAGGAATCAGCCCAGAACTACACGGGAGGATCTTGTCAATGATCTCAAGGCAGCTGGGACCATATTCACCAAGAAAACAATTGGTAACTCACTACGCCGTGAAGGGTTGAAATCTCTGCAGCGCCCGCAAGGTCCCCCTACTCAAGAAAGCACATATACAGGGCCGTCTGAAGTTTGCCAATGAACATCTGAATGATTCAGAGGAGAACTGGGTGAAAGTGTTGTGGTCAGATGAGACCAAAATGGAGCTCTTTGGCATCAACTCAACTCGCTGTGTTTGGAGGAGGAGGAATGCTGCCTATGACCCCAAGAACACCATCCCCACCATCAAACATGGAGGTGGAAACATTATGCTTTGGGGGTGTTTTTCTGCTAAGGGGACAGGACAACTTCACCGCATCAAAGGGACGATGGATGTCATGTACCGTCAAATCTTGGGTGAGAACCTCCATCCCTCAGCCAGGGCATTGAAAATGGGTCGTGGATGGGTATTCCAGCATGACAATGACCCAAAACACCGGCCAAGGCAACAAAGGGAGTGGCTCAAGAAGAAGCACATTAAGGTCCTGGAGTGGCTAGCCAGTCTCCAGACCTTCATCCCCATAGAAAATATGTGGAGGGAGCTGAAGGTTTGAGTTGCCAAACGTCAGCCTCAGAAACCTTAATGACTTGGAGAAGATCTGCAAAGAGGAGTGAGACAAAATCCCTCCTGAGATGTGTGCAAACCTGGTGGCCAACTACAAGAAACGTCTAATCGCCAACAAGGGTTTTGCCACCAAGTACTAAGTCATGTTTTGCAGAGGGGTCAAATACTTATTTCCCTCATAAAAATGCAAATCAATATATAACATTTTTTGACATGCGTTTTTCTGGATTTTTTTGTTGTTATTCTGTCTCTCACTGTTCAAATAAACCTACCATTAAAATCATAGACTGATCATGTCTTTGTCAGTGGGCAAACGTGCAAAATCAGTTGGGGATCAAATACTTTTTCGCTCACTGTACATTTGACCGGG